>NW_007732540.1:49651-51249 GCF_000696425.1 Galeopterus variegatus | reverse complement strand
ATCCTGCCTGAATATCAGTCCTCCCCTAAGTAAAGAGGGTCTCTTACTGAAGCTGGCTTCTAATATGGAACTGGAGTTAGGGGAGGAGCACAATGCTCTGATTAATTTCAGATTTCTACCAGAAAAAAAAAAAAAAAAGGCAAGGAAAGATCTGTTCTCTAACGCATCTAGAGCCCACAGCATTGTCTCTCTCACTATCAAAAAATACTTGCAGCTCTGCCCTGAAGAGGCCACTCTACCAGCAGCTCCAGCAAAGCTCAGGCAGGAAAGTGCCTTCACACAAAAGGAAGTGCACGACTGATACAAAATATAAAACTATCAAGAGAGATACAGAAAATACCTCTTCCCTTTCTTTTATGACTCAAGTATTGATCAGAGATACACATATTCTGATGAAAGGTATCTCATTTGTCAATATTTGGCAACTTAGACTTCCCTTTCTAAATTGTGACACAAAATAGTAAAATCACTAGAGTGAAGACAGCATTCTATAGTTAGAAAGCGAGAGACCATTCCAATGAATTTGAGCAAATGTGCCTCTGTGAACCAGATTTACTATGAGAAACAACAGAAAACTTTAAAAAAAATCTTAATTCATTTTCTCAATATTTTGAAACACATTGTATTGATAAAAGTAGATGTAGAAAAATTGCTCTAAGTTGATAAATCCAATTATTGAATGTGAAATAATTTTACGTGTAGGTATAATTTTAACTGAGTAGGATAATGTGCTTATTCTTAAGAAGTGAATTTTAACATTTTTAGGGTTGAAATGTCACACCTAAATGATTAAGCACAATTCAGAAGGAGGTAGGGAGTAGAAAGAGAGCAAAAGAGTAAAACAGAAAAACAGCAATTTGGTCAAAGTATTATCAAACATCAATTTTTTCCTTCAACTTTTCCTTATGTTTAAAATATTCGGATTAAAAGAGAAAAAAGAAAACTATTAATTATAAAGGCAAGAGTAGAAATTAAGGATGCAGTTACAATAAACTGTGCATTTTCATAACAGAATAAACATCATATAATTTTTATTGCTCCTAAATTTGTCATTGTGATCACAAGTAGCCTTAAAAAGTGATCGAAAAGGGAAGAAAACCAAGTTGGTGACTCATTCTAAAAAGAACAAGTATTTGTGATGTTAAGCAATTGTTGTAAAGCCAACTATGTGCCCATAAGTAGATTAATAACTTTGTTTGAATGTAAAGTTGATTTGTCTGAATTGTAAAGTCAAATATCAATACTATTTTTTGAAATGCGAGGCCTATGGGACTCTGAACTAAAAAAAAAAATGATTTATGCATTTGGCTACATTCCTAAGGTATTTGAGGTACTGCTTTTTTCCTCCCTGCAGAATACTGAGTATAAAATTCCTAGCAACAGTGGAATACATCAAATGTGAAAATGTGTTCAGCAACATTCATGACACTACAAAAAATCCTACTCCTTTCCACTAAAGCTTGCCATTCCTTTGATGTAAATCAAAATTGTGATTTCTCTTGTGAAATGCAAATGTTCCTGAAAGACAGCACATTTTGTTTTCTTTTTTATATTACAATGTGAATTAACTGATCAGATCTTTCCTAAAAGAAGATTTT
>NW_007732540.1:48435-48843 GCF_000696425.1 Galeopterus variegatus | reverse complement strand
CCTGTCCACTTATGTTTTCATACATTCACTACACCTACCTGTTTTCATCAATATATGGTATTGATTCAGATATTTTTAGTACTGATTTTTAGTATCTGAAAACAGATATTATATTTGTATAGCTTGCTTTTTTCCACACTCAACATTGTTTTTAGTATTTATCTACATTAATTCATGTGGTTCTATTTCATCAATTTACTTACTAAGTAGCTTTCCATTAGATGAATATACTTTAAATTTTTAATGCTCTTCTATTTTTAGGCAGTAACATTAATTTCAATATTTTGCAGTTTATTATAAAAGCCTTCAGTAAACCTCTTTGTATTACAGCCCTTTATGTATATGTGTTGGATTTCCTCTGATTTATAGAGAATCTATTTAGAGCTGGAAATTATGGATTGTAGAATA
>NW_007732540.1:46825-48149 GCF_000696425.1 Galeopterus variegatus | reverse complement strand
TTGGATTTCCTCTGATTTATAGAGAATCTATTTAGAGCTGGAAATTATGGATTGTAGAATATCTGTGCTGTGTGTATCTTTGCTTTTACTAGGCGTTTCCACTTCTGTTATGCAAAATAGTACCAATTTGCACCACTACCAGAAGTAGATGTGTCTCATATACTCAAAAACACTTAAAATTGTCAGATTTTAAAATGTTTGACAATATGACACAAGGAGGAGGACATGACAATATAATAAGAATGGCATCTCATCGATTACTAAATTTTCAAGTCCTTTTTCGCAAGAAATGATATTTCCATATGTCTATTAGCCTTTACCTATTTATATTCCTTGACAATTTTAACTATTAAGTCACTTGTCTTAACAGTTATTTGTACCATTTCTTTATAAATTCTAGATACTAATCCTGTGCCAGTTAAGGGGCTACAAATAACTTCTGGTTTCATTTGTCATTTAAATTTATTTTATAGTAAATTTTAATCTTAATTTTTTTATTCTCAAATCTACCAATCTCTTCCTTTATATCTTATGTCTTTTGCAAGAAATTCTTACAAATCCTAAGGTTATAAACACACGCTTTTTCATTTTCTTCTTAGAGCCTTATAATTTTGCTTTGCACATTTAGGTCTTTAATTCATTGAGAATTTCTTTTCTTATATAAGTGCAATTGGAATCTAATGATTTCTGCCCCTATGAATAGTCATTTGTCCCATTAATATTCATACTGAATACATCATATTTTTTCTCCAGATGTGGCTTCTGTCACATATAATTTCCCATTTATGCTTGGTAATCTTTCTGTGCTCACTTCTGCCCTATTTATCTAACTATTGTCTTTTTCAGCACTAGTAACAAACTTTTAACTAATATAGTTTCAAAATAAATTTCCCATCATTACTCTTTAAAGTTGTCTTTAAAGTTAGTCTTTTAATGTTACATTTGAATTTTAGAATCTACTTGTCAATTTTTAGATTCATCTCAAAAATTGTGAAATTTTGTCCAAATTCACTAAATAATTTCAATCACAAATGGCCAATAAACATTTTTAAAGTTATTTTTAAAGTTACCCAAATCAAGGTATGAGAAACTTAATCTTTACAGGCACTGTAGACACATCCTCTAACCTAAAGTCTTTAATACATGTTGATGATTTTGCCTCAAGACATCAGGATATTTTCTGTTTCATTCATTGTATGACCCCAGCAAATTGATTGCAAAAGATTTGATTTCTGGTGAACAAACATTTTCAGGCTTATGTAGTAGTAATATCCTTTATTTTAACCTTCAAATACATGTATATACAATATCTTCCTGCTGAAAA
>NW_007732540.1:42898-46348 GCF_000696425.1 Galeopterus variegatus | reverse complement strand
AAAATGTGTCCAATTACTAAATTGTGTGCTTTATAAAGTAGTAAATCCTTTTTTCAAAGCAAAGTAATGAACATTATATTTATTTAAAACCTAACCTGTTGCAAAATCAAAACATTGCTTTTATTCCTTATTATTATAATTTTGCATGGCATTGATTTTATATTAAATTTTGTTTGTATTTCTTTACCTTTAGATATTTGTTAATTCATTCCAGGAATTATAATTTCTACAAATCAAGTCAAACAATCTTTCAGCCTAGAATTTTCAGATTAGCATGCCACAGCCATCTGAGGATCCTATTTTGAAAAATGTATCAAGAGCATTGTGACCCCATAGTCTATTAAGTTAATGCCTAATGACAGTAATGAGGAGTCTAATTCTGGACTTTCTTTAGCTGAAAATTAAAGTTTCAGGTATATTAATGAGATAAATAAGATAAAGACTCTGATGACTCGCATATTACTGTATATTTGCCTTTGGAAATGAAAGGTTACCTGAGTGCTGGTAGTTTGCAGAACAAGAATGGACTTACCAGGGAACAGTGTTAATAGCAGCTCTCTCAGCTGCTATAATAGAGATCGTGTTTCTACAGAATGAAGTAAATCTATATACAAAATGTGAAAGCATATCAAAATCAGTTAAGTAAGCATATCACGGACATGGTCTTCAGAGATGAGCTTTGGAAAAACCTCAAAGATTTATTTTATTTCGTAAGAAGACAGACATCCCTAATAAGTGAGTCATGTTGGTTCAGCTCATATAATTCCTATGATAAAATATTGACTTCAGTGTGATTTAAGTAGAAATTATTGAATGGTTTCTACATAATAGGCACTCTGTTAAGAGCTGCATCTGCAAATATCAATGAGGGGTGTGGGCGTGTGGGTGTGTGTGCATTAGTACTTCACCTTGTTTCAGGATGCATTTGTAACCTTATAAAGACTTATGAAGTATTTTTTAAAAACTCAATGAATAAAAAGCTAATAAAAAAGCAAGAGGAAGAAAATTAAATGTAACTATGAACATGGCTAATACAAGTAGTTATACCATAAAGTCCTCTTCACTTCTGCAGGTCACTAAATGGCAACAAGTCAGACACATCCATTTACATTTAACTGACTATTTCCTTAGGTTAAGCTCCTAGGAGAGGAATGACTGAGTACAGGGTGGGACCATTCTGAAAGTTTTTGACTAAAAATGTCAAGTTACTCTCTGCAAAGGTTATTTCAACTTCAAACTCTGCCACCATTGTATGAAAATGTCTATTTTTACATATGTTAGCTAATTTTCTTATTGTTCCTTAAATATACTAATACACAAGTTTTCTTTAATCTTATATTATCATTCTTTTAATCATTGACATTATAATTAAATAAAACCATCCTTATTTTCATTCCCGTGGCTATTAAATCAATCAAAATTATCATATAATTTTGCATTTAATATTTTAAGAATTGCCTGTTTGAACTGTGGCATTTGGCATTTTCCTAGTGATTACCCTTTAGATAATAATAAGTACTTTATGTACATAAGAACAATAATCTATTTTCTGTCACATGTAGTAAACTAAATTTTCCATCCTGTTGGAAATACTTTTGCAAAATTTTACTTTATTACTACTACTTTATTTTTCATTTGGTTTTATTTCCTGTGTCATTTCTGCCTTTGCTGAATTTTCCATCCTGTTGGAAATACTTTTACAAAATTTTATTTTATTACTACTACTTTATTTTTCATTTGGTTTTATTTCCTGTGTCATTTCTGCCTTTGCTGTCAAATTTTAAATGTCATATTCAGCCATTTTTAGATAAATACTTATGCATATTTTTCTAGTAATTTTATGATGTTATGTAATTTTACATGCAAATCTTTACATATTAATTTGCAAATACATTCATGTAGAGCTTATTTGGTTTAATCTGGGAGTCTCACATTGTTTATGATTCCAGATAGTTAATTTTAGTAATACTGATCATTAAATAATCATTCATTTCTTCACCAAAATGAAATGTTAAATTTACAATTCTGTTTCAAATATTTATCCTATTTGATTAATAATGTGCTGATGCTAGAATTTCTATCTAAATTTTTACAGAGAGAAAATAAATTTTCCAAGCATGTTTTCTCTCAATGTTTTGAGCTATTCAGTTAACAGTCATCTTATTAGGTACTGGAGACTAAGTAGTGAATCAAACAGATCTCCACACTGATGCTCTATTTTAGAACTGAAAATAATCACTAAACAACTAATTATACAATTAATTATGTAATCATAAACTCAATTAGTATATGGAGCAAAGATAGCTACAAAAAGGATCTAGAAAAGGTAAATATGAGAAAACTTACCTGAGAAATAGGTTCTGAAGACAAGCTTCAAAGGATAAGAAATTACTAATGAAATAAATAGTAGGGTGACTTTTTCAAGAAAAAGTGAAATATCATAAGAATATCATAAGAATAGTGCAAATATCGTAAGAATAGTGCAAATATCATAAGAATAGTGCATTTGGGGAAAGGAAAGGTGGCTGGTTTGGCTGGATAGAGAAAGGAAAGGGGAGACCGGCTCGAGCTGAAACTTATGTCCAGGGACCACATCATGCAGAACCTTAAAGTCCATGTAAAGAATCTTTACTATTTTTCTGACTAACAATGAGAAGGGATTGAGTGGACTTGAGCAAAAGAGAGATGTTATGAAATTAGTCTGGCTTCAATATGAAGAATGAACGCATGGAAGAAATGAGTAGATCTAGTGAGACTGGTGAGGAGGCCATCGCCATGGTGGGACAAGAGTTGATGGAGGCTTAGAACAAATTCATGGAAGTCAGGAGAGAAGAAGATACATTAGAGAGCTACCTAAGAGAAAAATTAAAAGGATTCATCTGTTTAGAGGATATAGAGAATAAGTAAGCAAATGCATCAGGGATAACTTTTAGGGCTCTGGGATTGTGAAACCAGGCAGATGCTGGTGGCATTCACTGTGATAAGAAACACTGAAGGAAGAGAATCAAGTTTTAGATATACTTAATTTTATTAGTCTATGAGAGAACAAAAGAATAATACATGTCTAGAACTAAGAGGTGGGATTTCAATGGGTAATTAACATATATTAGGGAGTCATCAGCATGCGGATGGTCATTTAAGCCATGTGATTTTTGAGACAGCTTATATAGGGAAAGGGTGTACTGAGAAAACGGCTAAAGTTAAACCTTTAATCTGCAACCTTTTATACCTGCAATATTACAGTTCGTATATATTAAGAGCAACTGGCAAAGAAATCTGATTAACAATGACCAGAGACATAGCAGAAAAACTAGAAGAGTACAGGGGAAGCCCAGGGAAACCAGAGCAAAAAAGTAAAACACTTGCTAATTGAACAAACCTAGGGGGGAGAGAGAGAGAGAGAGAGAGAAAAGCATAATCACCAAAATTCAGAAATGTTAAGCAGAAAGC
>NW_007732540.1:40699-41654 GCF_000696425.1 Galeopterus variegatus | reverse complement strand
CACCAAAGGAAAAACTGCGATAAATTTCATATGTGAATATTAATTAAAAACTTCTACAAAAATATTATCAAACAGAATTCAAAGAAATATATTATGATTGTTGTGATCTTTATTCTTGTAATGCAAGGGTGGCTAATACTAGAAAACTATTATCAAATTTCATAATATCAAAATATCTAGGACAAATAATCATAATCACCATAGACTCTAAAAAGTGTTTCACAACATTAAATATCTTTTTTGATACAGAGTAATTAACAGGCTAGGAATAGTGCAGTGGATTGAATTATGTCCACTCAAAACTCACTTAAGCTTGAATTGTGTCTCCCAAGTTTTAGGTATTAGTAACTTGGTCCCCACCATGACTGTTAAAAGGGCGGGAAATCCTATTGTAATTAAAAGGTGGGGCTGAAGAGGTGATTAGATTGCAGGATCATGCCATAGTGAAAGGATTAAAAATGGTGGTCGCAGGTATGGTTCTGAGGGCTTTGAAAGAAGAGAGAAGAGAGTCTCTCTCTGCTCTCTTTGCTTCCACCATCTTGCAATGTGAGACCTCTGAGTCACACTGTTGCCACCACCAGATGGACTTTGGACTTCCCAGCCTCAGAAACTGTAAGCAATAAATTTCATTTTTCTTTATAAGAAAAATACCCAGTTTCAGGTATTTTGTTATAAGCAACAGAAACGGACCAATACAAATAGTTATATAGTTTCTTAAAAATGGAAAATATTTTCATTTCATTCCAAGATCTATTTAACCCACAGCCCAGTATAATGCTTTAAAAGGATATATTACATTCTTTTAAAGTCAATAACCAGAAAAGGAAGTCTACTATCATTATTATTACTTAACAATTTTATAACCAACACAAACAGAAAATAGAGGAATAAAAACAGTTATAAACTTTGAATGTAAGCCTTAAAACCGTTCCTATTTGTAAATGATATGACTGAG
>NW_007732540.1:36775-38951 GCF_000696425.1 Galeopterus variegatus | reverse complement strand
AATGCAATACAGAGAAGATTAACATGGACCCTACCAAGAATGACTTGCAAGTTTATGAAGTATTTTATATTAAAAACAAGCAAAACAAAACAGAGATACCATTTTTCATTTTAAATTTGGCAAAAAATGTAAGTGTTAAAACATGCTTGGCAAGTCTGTGGGGAGTAAAGGCTCTCATTCATTGCTGGTGAATGTGTAAATTGGTACAATCTCTATGGAGGGCAATTTGAGGTATTTATCAAAAAGTATGAGGTATATACACATTGAGCAATGAATTCCTCTTCTAGGAATATATATGTTCACAAACATAGAAAATGTATGTACAAGATTATTCATTGGGACATAGACTGTAACAGCAAAGTTTAGAAACAAACTTTATTATCTGTCAATTAGAGACACTTTAAATATGGTATAGCATTGGAATGTGATGTAGAATATGTTTCATCTGAGGTGATCTTCAAGATATGTTTTTAAGTAAAAACACAAATGCAGAAGAGTGTGTATAGTAGGGCACCTGCTGTGGGTCAAATGTATCTCCCAAAAGTTCACGTGTTGGAAACTTAATCTCCATTGCAATAGTGCTAAGAGGTTGGAAAATTTGATTATAGTATTTGACTGTTGGGACTTGTAAAAGGAGATTAGATTGTGAGCACTGTGCCCTCTTGCATGGATTGATGCATTCATGGAGTAATGGGCATGATTCTGATGGCTTTAAAAGAAGAGCAAGTAACAAGGTTAGCTCTCTTGCTTAGGCCATTATTATGCCAGGTGATTCCCTGGTAGACATGGAACTGTAGAGAGTTCCCACCCAGAAGAAGGGTCTCACAAGATGCACCCCTCCATGGACTATAGACTTCCCAGACTCCAAAGCTGTAAGAAATAAATTTTGTTTCTTTAAAACTTACCTAGTTTCAGGTATTCTGTTATAAGTAACAGAAATGGACTAAAACAGTACCACTGGTGTAAAACGTGGGAAAATAATTCAATTATATTTGCCTTCATATAATTGTACATAAACACCTCTCTAGAAAGAGAGAATAAAACAATGGTTCCAAGAGGGGGAGGGAGCAGGGAGAAGAAATGGAGGTCAGAGGATACAAAGTACCAGATATATAGTAAGAACAAGTCTAGATATGAACTATAGTTAATAATGTTNTAACAAGAAAATGAAGACAATTTTAGTATACTTTTGACACAAGAAGAGTTTAAGTGATATCTTGCAGAACTGTTTGATAGAAACATTTAGCATCTAAAAGATAACAATTTCCCCGAAGTTGATTTATAAATTTAATATGATCCTGATTTTAAAAATCAACTGTTTCTTAAGATACATTGCTGAACCTAAATTGCATATGGAATTTCTTAAAAGGAATAACATCCTTGAAATTTACGAAAAAGAAGAGCAATATTGTGTTATTAGCATGTCTAATTAGCAAAACATATTATAAGTCTCAGTAATTAAGATAGTGTGGTATTGGCACATGACTATACAATCCAACAGAACAGAAGAGTAATTTCAAAAATTATTCTCAAACATATTGAAAGTTAGCATGTGATAAAGTCATCTCATACCAATAGAGATAAAATGACCTATTAAGTAAATGGTATTGGTAGAAAAATAGCGTCAGATCCATACCAGGATAAATTCCAGATGGTTCAATGATTTAAATGTAAGGAAATAAGTCCATAAAAGCTACAGAGGGTGGAGCTGGATGGTTGAGAACAATAGAATTGTTTTATAATGTCAATGTGCAAAAGGTCTTTTCATGACTCCAAATTCAGAATCCATCAAAAAAACAAAACCAAAACCAAAAAAAAAAAAAGAAACACTTTTACATTGCAAAAATCGCCATACTAAACATCAAAGGAGAAATGATAAAATGAGGAAAAAGCATGCAAGTCACATCATAGCTTATCTTCCTAATACATAAAGAATTTTCATACATTGGTAATTAAAAAATGAGCAAATAACGTGGGTAGAGTTTTTATGGGAGAATTAAAAATTTGCAAATCGTTCTTAAATGTATAAAATCATATTGGTCTCTCTCACAATAACAGAAGGGCAAATTCAAGGGAAACAGAGTTCTTGATTTGGCAGCACACATACCAAAAATGAATGCAATACAGAGAAGATTAACATGGACCCTACCAAGAATGACTTGCAAGTTTATGAAGT
>NW_007732540.1:34171-35207 GCF_000696425.1 Galeopterus variegatus | reverse complement strand
TTGCGTTGTATGTACAACGCAAACATTATTTTAGCTGCTCTTGCCATGCACACACAAAAGAGGGTAATTTGTGAGATGTAGGATATGTTAATGCACTTCACTATAGTAACCATTTTACTATCTATATGTATCCCATAACATCATGTTGTATACCTTAAATATACACAATAAAATTTATGTTAAAAAACCTCACTAGAAAGATACACAAAAATCTAACACAATAATAACTGTTTAGGGGTGTACTGGGAACTAGGCACTTGAGAAACAGTGTGGGAATGAAATTTTGCATTGTGTTACTTTTTACATGATTATTTGAAATTTATGAATTTTATTGAAAAATATATTTAAAGAAGACTGTTAGAAAATAAATTGGACAATATTTCCTTCTCAGGAGAGAACATTCCTTAATCTGATTGGTAACCATCATTACAGTCACTAAGCATGCTAAAGAACAATAGTTTGTGTACCAAAGGAAGGTAATAATTTTACAGAGGTTCTAATCTTGCTAAGACTGATGATGGACCTGCCACAATATCAAGAAAAGATTTCAAAGTCTTGAGAAAAAAAGCTCTTACTGGACCATAATATAACTCATTACAACTGAAATTAATAATAAGTTCTTCATTCCACGTCCTCTTAAAGCAGAGAGAGAGTGGTGTTCCAGCACATGCATCTACTTTCCCAGTCAAGGGAAAGCACACTGCTAGACTACAAAGCACACTCAATGCTGAGCTCTGCTCTCAAGGAGCTTATATTCTACAATGTCAAATAAGCCATATATGCAAATAGTTATAACTATACAACTCAAAAATGCAGAAGATGCAGGAGAGGTAAAGTGCCATTTAGAGGAGTTTTAGAGGAGCCAGAGATGACCTCCAACTGGAGAACAGGAAATGGAAGATCAAGGGAGGCCTGGCATTTGAGTGAAAGTAGAAAGCCAAAAGGATCTGTGAGCCAAACTGCATTTCAGGTGGTGAACATAGCATGAAGACAGGAAGAGAAAAAGAGGACAAGGAGAGAGAAGAACAAATATTTC
>NW_007732540.1:28982-33974 GCF_000696425.1 Galeopterus variegatus | reverse complement strand
TTTAGAGGAGTTTTAGAGGAGCCAGAGATGACCTCCAACTGGAGAACAGGAAATGGAAGATGAAGGGAGGCCTGGCATTTGAGTGAAAGTAGAAAGCCAAAAGGATCTGTGAGCCAAACTGCATTTCAGGTGGAGAACATAGCATGAAGACAGGAAGAGAAAAAGAGGACAAGGAGAGAGAAGAACAAATATTTCAGTCTGACTTAAAAATATACTATTACAAAAGTGGAATTTGGCCCAGATTATAGGACCCTGAAGTGAATGCCAATGAGTTTGGATTTTATTAAATAAAACAGGGAAGGTTCTGGAAGTTCATGAGAATGGGAATAACCGCATCCAAACAGCCCCTTGGCAAGTTGATCTGGCTACAGATTTGGAGGGTGGAATGGAGGAAAGGATTGACCACAGTAAAAGGAGAACAGGTAAGAAGCTATTGGAGAAATCCAAGAGCTTGGATTTCCTGTTGTAAGACACAACAGGAATCACCATATCAAAAATGCAAGGAAACATATAAGTGGAATAATGTGAGGAGTAGGAAATAATAGGGACTCAAAAAATATCTGTTGTATGAATGGATAGTAAAATGAATGAATAAATGAATAAATGAGGCCAGGCCGATGGAAAAAGAAATGGGGAACTAATTTTTTTTTCTCATTCCTGACTCTAGTAATTGGCCAAGCCTGCACCCAGTTCTCTCTCCAAAGTTTTTTCTCCCTTTTAGACACCCTTAAAGGAAAGGCAGAACCAACAGCCTGTTAGGAGAAGGGGAAGGGAAAATCTTGGCTTTCCTGTTGAAGAGCGTGCCTGAAAGATTCTAAGAGCTCTTTTCTTCCTGGGAGTTCCTCTGATCAGTGAGGCAAAGATGGAATGAATTGTAGGGCTGTGGCTCATAGGTATACATACAGTGGAATCTGTTACTTTAGAAGGAATTTGGACTAGTTGTGTTTCTTGCAGCCACAGATTACTAACTACTGATAGAAAGTATAATTTTTATATAAATTATACCAAATCAGGAAATGGGGGAGAGGATAAAGGACACTCTTGGTTTTGTAGTTACTTTAGGATTTAATCCTGTGATACAGGAGGTGCTCACTTTCCCTGGGTTCAGGTTTCAGGACATGTCTCTGGGTTTCTAGCCACTCCCTGAGGTCTCAGGACCCCTCCTCTGAGCGCTCACCTGGAGGAAAGTTACTGTTGCCAGTTAGACCTATTTTTAGCACCAACACAGGGAAAATGAGACCACCAGGGGCTGGCTTATGCAAATCCTGTGGCTGGCCAGGCTCAAGAGATAGCACAGAATATTCTTGAATATGCCTGGTCCATGTGATAGGGTCTGACCAATGAACATGCTCCAGGAAGAGACAGACTGAGCATGTGCAAGACTAAACGTTGTATAGCTGGGAGCTGCCCCCTTAACTGAATATTCATTAGATAGAGAATCTATAAAAGCCAAATCCCAGGCAAAGGTGGGCTTGTTGCTCACTTTCCTGGAGGCAGCCTGTACTTTGCTGGCTGAGGTGTGTACGCTTTACTTTGTATCAAACTTACTTTCAGCAACCAGCTGCTTATTCTCTTGAGTCAGCTGTGTACTTTATACTGAATTTTAAGTATGTTTTTCTTGTTTCTTGCTTTTGTGTTAGACTTGATATCTGTACTGACCTTACTTTTGTGTTAAACTTGGTGTGGGCCCTGCTCAGTCTCTGGAGCTATGCCGCACTCTGTCTGTGGAACTGTATTTCTTACCTGTTATATTAAACTTGTTCTCACTTTCTCCTGTGCCTCTGCCCTTGAATTCTTTCCTGTGGCGGAGTCAAGAACCTGGTAAGGGGACTGGGTGAGTCGAGGCCAACTATTGGACTCCACTTCCCAGACCCTACCTTGGACATCACCTGGATGTTCTTCAAATACTTTAAGAAAAACTGAAATATCTAAGGAAGGAAGAACTGTGCCTCTGCCCTTGAATTCTTTCCTGTGGCGGAGTCAAGAACCTGGTAAGGGGACTGGGTGGGTCGAGGCCAGCTATTGGGCTCCACTTCCCAGACCCTACCTCGGACATCACCTGGATGTTCTTCAAATACTTTAAGAAAAACTGAAATATCTAAGGAAGGAAGAGAAGAAAAAAGGATGTAAAAAAGGAAGAAAGCAAGAAAAGAGAGAGACAAGGAGGAAGGAAGAAGATAGGAAGGAGGAAAAAGAATGAAGAAATGAAGGGAGGGCAAGAAAAAGGAAGAGGTTAAGAAAAAGGGGAAAAGAAAGAAGGACTAAGTTTTTTTGAAACTTCTCTGCTGAATGATTTACATACATTTACACCCAACAAATAAAGTAAGCACTAAAATTTTTAATTTTATAGATGAATAATCTATCATTATTATGTCTCTCAAGGCTTCTTATGAAACCACTCCCTTGGGCAGCAGTCAGCGTGTAATAACACAGCCTAGGACAATGAAATGCAATCTTGGTGATGACATGGACTGCGTGGGGAAAGACTCTGATAAGACAATTCACACTTCCTCAGTCCAACTGATACTGCTATGGGGGCTGCACTTTTAGCAGTCATTGTCAGACCCAGTTTCTATGGAAATTCTAAGCTGTTACCATTGGATAAAGTCAATGGTGCCATGGGAACAACATTCTTGATAACGTCAAGTTTCTTTTCTGAAGGAGCAATTTGCTTTTTTCCCTGAAATGTGGCATAACCCATTGGCAAGTTAAAACTTTTTCCGTATATGCACACCATGTGAACTATTGGTGCTACAGTTCTTCTCAAAGGTAGTATAGATAATTATATCATAATTCTTTCAATTAATAATTGAAATTATATTCTTTCAATTAACAGGATACAGAGAAAGGAAAATAACATTATGTGAGGCACCAACTGTCTTCATCTAAACTTAGCCATTAAAATCACATCCTCTCTCTGTGTAGATGTGTTACTTGTTTGGACTGCTTCCTCCCTTAAATATATGACATGACCTAGCTAGGCAGAGAAACTCTCCCACTCTGTACTTTTCCACATCTATCTTACCACTCCATCCCACAGCCCAGATTCCACAGTGTTAGGAATTACACATACTTGC
Source organism: Galeopterus variegatus (assembly GCF_000696425.1). Lineage (NCBI taxonomy): Eukaryota > Metazoa > Chordata > Mammalia > Dermoptera > Cynocephalidae > Galeopterus > Galeopterus variegatus. The sequence continues at coordinate 30,897 of NW_007732540.1, read as the reverse complement.
AGATATCTTAGCTTTCATTTTGCAACTGGCCCCTGCTGGGAGGGGTCTCCAGCAGATGAAAACTACATATGATGAAGGGTGGGGAGAAAGATTTTCTTATTAAATATTTGTTGTGACTTCAACCAATACATGTCACTTATTGAGTAAATGATACTATTCATTTGGAGCGAACATTTTGAATTGTTTTGCAATGTAATAGGTCTATTTGTATGAGCATGGTTATTACGCAAATGGGATTGGCCCTTGGAAACCTGAAATTTGATTCTGTGATAATACAATGAATCCTGCTGAATTCCTATTCATAATAAATATGTTGTAGATATCTTACCCTACAAATGCCCACAATAAAAAAAGAGGAAGAAGGAGCAAGGAGGATTGGATTCAGGGGCCACCAAGGCACATGGGGTCCTATCTCTTCTTCCAGGTCCCTTGCAGTTTCCATATTTCTTGCTAGGAGAGAATTTCTGGGGTGATCTGGGGGTAATAGGAGAGGCTAGGACATGCGTTTTAGAACATGGCAACACACAGTTTTAGCCTAGATGGTAAATTTATTTGGGTTTTGTTTGTTTCCATGGTGGTGATGGGCGGAGAGGGTTAACGGAGATAATAGAGACACTAAAGCCTTCACACCATCCCTTAGTACGAAGACTGCTGCTTTCCCCATCATTCTCCCATTTTGTAAAGGTGGGTCTCAGCTCCATTTTGATCTGATTTTTAAAAATTAAAAATAAGGTGAGAATTACTTAACTTTCCTCAAATATGATGCAAATAAGAAAAGGGAATAAGTTAAACAAATTAATCTCTCATAAACATGATGAGACTTTTTATGTTGCACTCAATAGGTTCAGTGGGACTCAACCTGCTACAGATTGACTTGGGTGGTTAATTTTGGCACCTGCAGGTCACAGGAATTCTAATCCTGTTAGATGAGCTGCCATTACTCCATTTTTCAATGTAAAGAAGCTCACGGGGCTACAGCCCCTCTGAGTAATCTGTTGAAGTGTAGTGGTCTCTTTTGTTACTGTCCGTATTTGTAAGGGAGACTGGGCCCCAAAGGTGAATGTGCTCTGCTGCCATAGACCACAGTGCGCTGCTCCACTCTAGACAAGGATTATTTATACAGGCAGATTGTTGGACTCACACGGACATGGGAAAGTTACAAATCAATAAGGATACTTGGATGTAAACATTGAGAGTCTGTTATTCATAGATTTTCCACCAATTGCTCTAGCTATTGTTCAGACAAAAATTGGTCTTAATTGGCATTTATTCTACTTATTCTCAGACCTGATGTGTTGGCACTGTCCTTTTGGAGTTTTGCACATGTTGGAGTTTTATTCTAAAAACCACTCTCAATTTTGTTAGAAGATAAGGCTGTATTTTTTCCTTGACAGAGCAGCATATGTGCTCAGGAGCATCTGTGATGTCAGGGTAGAAAGAAACCTTATGTTTCTTCCAGTCGCCTTCATCCTCCCTGCCTTACACATATATCATCTTTGGATTTCTTCTATCTCCAGAGGCCATGAACAGTATGCAGAGCCCCGTTAAAATTCAACTCCTGAGACAGGGACAAATCTGAGTAAACATGACCAGTAAACAATCCATCCCCAAGTGCTGCCCAGAATTTAAATCTTAATATCTTGAGATGCCACTTCATCAAACTGAATTGGCCTTAACGTGTGAGCCTCCCTAGGCAGTAGTCTTGGGCAGATAAAAAGGCTAATCATGCTGTACTTTTGGAAAGAAAAATGGGAGCTCTATGTAGTGAAGGTCCACGTATCATCACTATTTTCAGAAAAAGTGAAATGTCAAAGCTAAAATGCCCTCCAGCTATCTGTAAAATAATGTAAGCCAAATAAGCAGTCATGGCAGAGTTTTGAAATATTATTCAATTGGTTGTCCCCATCAGAAAAAA
>NW_007732540.1:26771-27499 GCF_000696425.1 Galeopterus variegatus | reverse complement strand
GACTTAATTATCACGTCAACTTTCAAAGACACAATATATTAATAAGGTTCAGTTAGTAGGTCAAGATTTCAATTCTAAGAATTGCAAAGAAAACGCATATGACGGGGATAGTTTTCTATTCTTCCTGTTTTCTCTTCTCCACTATAAGATCTTGAACCCCCACACATGATCTAGAGCTAGTTCCCAGGACCTTGACTTCAAAAATACTTATGAATATTACTATAAAACAAGAACAGACTATCTTATCAAATTAAGACATCTGAATATAGTCAATAACTATATTGCTCTGTGAAAAGAATTCAGTAAATAATCATGCAAATTAGGGTACCCAAGTAAATTCACCATAAAGTTTATTTGCTTCTTCCAGATTAATATGGATTTCGCCATATTTCAGAATTGAGGCTTTTCCAATTAAAAAATAGAAATTGTTCAATGGAAGAAAGCTTAGAGATAATTTTATCCAATGTGGACTTGCCTTGAAATCCAGAAAGATTAATCTCAGAACAGGCAAAGCTCTCCTGCTCTCTATTGTGATGCTCTTCTAGTAGATCTTGTTCTTGACATCCAGCTGTGATAAGCAAAGGCATATTGATTATGAAGCTATGGAAATTTAAGCTAAAAGGCCTCTTCCTAGAACAGCCTGCCCTTTAGGAAAGGCCTAGCAATTTTGAATTAGGATATTTGTAACATTCTACTAAAGAGTCCTCCTCCAAACTGTATAAATTTCA
>NW_007732540.1:24133-24993 GCF_000696425.1 Galeopterus variegatus | reverse complement strand
TTTTTTTTTATATCATGTTGAAAAAAATCTTTGACTTATGAGTATGTACAAAGGTGAGGAATTCTATCGAATGTGGCTTTTCCTGTTTATTTCAGTTTTTGGAGTTTTTCATTGTTCATTGCTCACATGAGAGAGAATCCAGGAGCCTTTTTAATAAGGTAGTTTTGAAATTCTATTTTATACCTACAGTGAAAATATTTCTCCCTTTTAACTGTGCATACTTAACGTTTAGTTTTAGTTCCATGATTGACAGTATGAATCAATAATGAAAAACATTTATGGCATTATGGCATGGTCAGAGGCATGATATCAATAATAACAAAACAACAAGAAAAAGAATAAGGGTTGGCATACTTTGATATAAATTTTAAAAAGCATGAACTTCGGATCCACAAATACAGAAGACCTCTTGACCATTTGAAAAATTATATATATTCTAATTATTTCTGACGTGTTATGAAAGATTTTTACTTAAGGAAATCATTGAGCTTTTAGTTAAGTAGTTTTTCTAGCCCTTTGAGAGTTTGGGAAAATATACCATAATTTTAAGCAGCATAAGCCAATTAAATCTAATTAGATAATATTAAATTATTCATCCAAAAAAACCCTTAGATGGCAGGTTCCTAGAAAAAGACACCACTTGGATGGAAAAATAATATTAAAAAATAAAAAATCTGTTTGAAGTGGTAAAAAGTCTGTTTTATTCCAAAACAAATCTAATATTATCTTTGAGAAAAACCCAAATTCATTGGTCTGCAGTCACCCATTTCATAAGAGTAGATTGGCAGAGATGACTTTTCAGGACAGTTCTTCACAGCACTGTAAGGTTTGTTAGTATGTTAATAAGTATTACTGGGGTA
>NW_007732540.1:23002-24099 GCF_000696425.1 Galeopterus variegatus | reverse complement strand
ATTTGTTTCATCAAGATATGTTTTCTGTATTTAGCTGGCAAAGTGTTGATGGCATGAATAAATTACATCTCTGTTATTTGACCATGGAGAGACATTGAACTTTTTTTCTGTTTGTAATAAACATGTATAGTCAATGCTAATTACGTATTATGAAGATGATATTCGCTAAGACAATACTATATCTTTCTAAAACTATGGATATTTTAGTTATAATTCTCACAAGCACTTTTGCCAATTCTAAAATGATAGATTGTCTAGTTATACCCTCAAATATTTGAAATCTCTCCAAATAATCATTTGAAATTCAAGTGGGCATATATTCTCATTTTGGAGCCAAATTCAAAGTTATTATGCACTTTTATGTCAGGTTCTGGAATTGTCATTTCAAAAATATAAAAAAAACTTTTTTGTGTGAATTACATTCTACTTGTAGTGGACTTTGTTACATATGAACAACGCATTTCTCTCGGGGTCTTGCTCTTGATTTTGATTTATTTAAAATAAAAAGAGAGAGGGAGATAAACTGCCACTGTGGTGAATTCTGCCTCTGACATTAAATAGCACACTATTAAATGCTGCAGAATTGATGGTTCTATACTCAATTTGCAATGCGATCATGATAATGTAGTGTTATAACATTTATTTCCAAGCAGCTCAGATCTCAGGATTTTTGTTGCTATTTTAAATGGACTGTCTTAACATTCTGTAAGTTAAGTAGGACTTTTATTTTTTTCCAGATTAAATGACTGAAGCTTACAAAGATTATATTAGACCCCTACTGGGTAAATAAAACAACCACCACTGTAATAACTCAAAGAGTGGCAATGAAAACACCAACTTTAACTATAAATTAAAATATAGGCTTTAGAATGGTCCATTTAACTTAAAATATGATGCACATTTTATGGTTGGTTAATATCTGAACTTTGAAATAAGAAATTCAAAATTAAGTCATCCTTCTAATTATAAATTATCTAAATTATTTCCGTATAAAATATTGAAGTATGTTTTTCCAAAGTTCACTTGGGCATGAATTTCATTTTCTGCATGTACTTTCTTCAAAGTACAACACAATATTGTTTAATATTGTTTATATA
>NW_007732540.1:21550-22618 GCF_000696425.1 Galeopterus variegatus | reverse complement strand
CAAACAACTCAACAGCAAAACAATAATAATAATAGTAATCTGATTAAAAAATAAGCTGAATAGACATTTCTCAAAGGAAGACATATAAATGGCCAGCAGGTATATGAAAAAATGTTCAACATTACTGATCAGCAGGGAAATGCAAATTAAAACCACAATCAGATATCTTACTCCAGTTAGAATTGCTATTATCAAAAAGACAGAAAATAATAACTGCTGGCAAGGATTTGAAGAAAGGGGAAATCTTATACACTGCTGGTGAGAATGTAAATTAGTACAACTATTATGGAAAACAGTACGGAGGTTTCTCAAAAAATTAAAAATAAATCTACCATAAGATCCAGCAATCCCATTACTGGGTATATATACAAAGGAAAGAAAATCAGTATATCAAAGAGATATTTGCACTCCCACATTTATTGCAGCACTATTTACAGTAGCCAAAATATGGAATCAACCTAAGTATCCATCAACAGATTAATGAACAAAGACAATGTGGTATATATACACATTGGAATATTATTCAGCCATAAAAAATAATGAAATCCTGTCATTCGTGCCAATGTGGATTGTGCAAAGGCCCAAGCGGGCAGAAAAGAGAGACTAGTTGGTCTACCATGGCTATTGGGTTGACCGTCTGTTTATTCCCCACTTTAAATCTGGGTTGGCATTTGTCCAACAGAATGAAGCAGAAATGATGTCATAATACCTGCAATGCTAGAAACTGCAGCATTTCTCCTGCTTTCTTAGAATGCTATCCTGAGACCACCATCTAAAGAAGCCAAACTAGTCTACTAAAGAATGAGAGACAATACAATCTATCACTTTTAATACCAGCAATATTATCACTTAGGGTTTCCCCATAAATTATAAGTTTTTGGAACTCCTGAGCAATTGCTATGCTCTTTCATAATACATGAAACAGTTATAAAACAATCCTTCCCTTCGCTTGGTCTAGTTTAATGTGTTAGCTGCTTTGTCAGAATTACTACATTAAATTGACATCATAATGAACACAGCTGAAAGTGCATACCTGTCATCATTTCTCTTTTCTTAGTTTCTATTTGT
>NW_007732540.1:4878-20934 GCF_000696425.1 Galeopterus variegatus | reverse complement strand
TAATGAACACAGCTGAAAGTGCATACCTGTCATCATTTCTCTTTTCTTAGTTTCTATTTGTCAGGACTACCTTTTGCTGCTGTGATATTCCTCCTTAAAAGACCACTGACTTGGGCATGGCTACCTTCTGTGGTGACAAAGTGAACCAGACATATGTATGTGTTATGTCACATGTAATGTGGGAATACAAGCTGCTCCACTGACATCTCTCCAGTCTGCCATCTCTGACACTCTTTCCCCTCTTCTCCAATAGGCTTGGAGAGCTGCTCAGCAATTCCATGCATTAGCAAAAGTGTAAATATGGACTGGGAAGCCAGTGTTACGCCTAAACTCCGTGTGTAATTCTCTTGGAGCAGGGAGAAGCCATTCTTCCTGGAGAAAAAATAATAAAGCAAAAAGCCATAGCATTCCCAGGTCCAGGTCTCACAACTCCAGTAACTGATTATCTATCTCTCTTCTTCCCTATTCCTTAGTCTTCTGTTATGTAGACTAGGGCCAAAGTGGGGTGTAGTGGAGACAGTGGGCCTCCAGTGGTGTTTATTTTTCTTTAGAATGTGAGGTACTTCATACTTTGTCCTCAGCATTGGGTGCTAGCCACCAATTTTGGAAAAGGAAAGCTTCTCCTCAACAACATCTTACTTTGTGATGTCCACTTCTGAAATGACACTACCATTTTGCTTTTGCCTCTGTGCTAAAATACCATAATTAATGTAATATTTCTTTCTCCCAGACTCCTTTCACTGTGACTGATTTCCTGGAGCCTATTTCTATGTACTTCGGTTCATTTTAAAAAATCTTTTTTTAAACTCCACTTTCAAATATTTATGTACTTCTGCTTAAATGGTATTATATTTGTTCAAATATTGGTTTTATATGTGGTTTCATAAATAGAATTAATAAAAAGAAAAGATACATGAGGTCTACCTTAGAACAGATTTATTCTAGCCTACATAATGGCTGAGTTTCCTGAAGAAACTGGGGGCTTGTGTGTATAAATCCTCAGAAACACAATGACAACAAAAGCTGTCTTTGAACTATTTGAACCATAATTGATCAGTTGCGGTTTTACATGTGGTTACATAAACAAAAATGAAACTAGATATCACTCATTCTTAGCATTTTACCCTGTAGTACCTAGTTGGTTCAAATGAAAAGTGTAGTTAAGATGTTCTGTTGCTTTAGATAGAAAAACATTAAACTGCTAATCCACTTGGTTAATTTATTTGGCAGCTAAATTATTTTGGTTTATTCAGTGGTTTTACTTTTAAAGAATTGATTCTTAAACTTAAATATTTAACAGAACACTTCTAAGAGATCAGTAACCATGTCCAAAATGTTTGCTATTCTACTTCCAGGGCCTATGTTGAATGATGAATGCATGAATCAATCAACATTGGAAGAATTAATTATCTCTTTCAATTAAGTCTAGTCACTAATTATTGGTTAGTGAACAAACAAACTAGAGATGAAAGAGTGCTTATATGAATGAAACTTAATTGTGCCCTACTGTGGTTGAGTTATCTTCAAGTCCCCATCTATTCACTTATTTGTTCATACTATTTAACATAACATGCCAGAATGTTTTGGCTAGGATACGGTAGAGAATGGAAAGTCAAAGTCCTAGATTCATAATGTTTGTCTTCATATGATTATCCCTGACAATCATAATCCTGGTTGAGGAAATGGACAATAAACAGATCAATACATAAGTTTTTATACTAATAAAAATAAAGCAGAGTGAGAGCAATATACCATTCTGCGGGTTGGCAAGAATGTTATTTTTGCTGTCTTAATTATCACCAAATAGTTGATTCCCTGTTCTCAGGAAGTTTATGGATGAGGTTGGAAGAGAAATAGTAATCCAACAATAGTTCAGATATGTGCAAAAATTGGTAACTACTACCAGATTTTTTTTTATCCTTGTATATATCAGTCCACTTTCATGACTGATAACTCACACACTATGTCCTCACGATGGATAATAGTGGCTCTGTTGTGCTTATAGCTGTAATTCTTTAATCAATCACCCAGATTATAAGAGACATTCTAGGACTTAGAAAGTAAACCTAACTAATTCCAGTGGCAAAATTGAACTCAGGTTAGTCATCAAACTAAATCTACTGTTATCTCAATTACACGGATCATTGCTTTGACTCTCCACATAGCTTTAGTGGCAGGAAACTTACATTTTAGAATAAGATAAAAATCAGATGTAATCATTTTTTAAAGATACTTTAAAGAAGATATTTTTCATATACAATGAAATCTGGTTTAATTTTCCAAAATGAAAACAAAACAGCAGAGCAAAGGAAAAATATACATGTATTTTTTTTTAAATCAAGACATATCATGACAATCCATAGTGTGTGTTGAGTTGTGGTGAATTCAAAATACAAATTATGTTCCAAGTAAAATGGTAATTTTAGAGAATAACAATATTTTACTTATAAAATTATTTTAGCTTTTAATTTTCTTATTATTTTTAGTTGCTAAAATATTTATTAGTGTCAACAGCTGAGATGTCAGTTAACTTTCACATTTTAAGAGGTGAACATATGTGAATCAGAATGGGGAAAGAAAAAAGAAAAATCAAGGAGATGGGCAAAAAATCTGAATAAACATTTCTCAAAACAAACAATGGCCATCAGGTATATGAAAAGGCACTCACCATCACTAATCAGAAAAATGCAGTTCAAAACCACAATGAAATAATCACCTTGCACTTGTTAGGATAGCCATTATGGAAAAGACAAAAGATAATAACTGTTGGTGATAATGTGGATAAATGGGAACCCTTGTACAGTGTACATGTTGTAGTGTGCCTTGTACACTAATTTACGTTGGTGAGAATTTAAATTAGTACAGCTGTTATGGAAAACAGTGTGGAGGTTCCTTAAAAAGTTAAAAATAGAACTACCATATGATCCAGCAATTCTGCTTCTGGGTGTATGTCCCAGAAGGAAATAGACTCAGCATCTTAAAGCAATATCTGTACTTGCAAGTTCATTGCATTGTTCGCAATAGCCAAGGTGTGGAAACAACCTAAGTATCCATCAATAGATGTATGGATAAAAATAATAAAAAACGTATATACAGATAGATAGATAGATAGATAGATAGATATAGATACATACATATAAACATTTATATACATATATATATAATGGAATATTATTCAAACTTAAATAAATTCTGCCATTTGTAATGACATAGATGAACCTGGAAGACATTATGATAAATGAAATAAGCCATCAACAGAAAGACAAATACTGCATGGTCTCACCTATACGTGGAGCCTAAAATAGTCAAACTTGTAGAAAAAGAGGGTAGACTGGTGGTTGCCAAAGATTGGGATGAAGAGAAAATGAGAGATGTTTGTCAAAGGGTATAAAGTTTTAGTCATGCAGGATGAATACACCTTGGAGATCTAATGTACAGCATGGTGACTGTAGTTAACAATACTATATTGTATACTTGAAATTTTCAGAGGGTAGTCTCAAGTATTCTCATTACAAAGGTAAGAAAGAAAGAGAGAAAGAGAGAAAAAGAAAGAAGAAAGAAAATGAAGAAAGGAAATGGTAACTATGTGAGGTGATGGATATATCAATTAGCTTTATATTTATTGTGGTGATCATTTCACAATGTATGTGCATATCAAAATATCAAGTGGTATATCTTATATATATATAATTTTGTCAATTATATCTCAATAAACCTGGGAAGAAAAGAGTCAAGGAGATGGGTTTAATCATGTAAACTGAAGATGACAGGAATATTTTCCAGTTATCATTACTCTTGTAGACTCTGACATCTGCATTCTATCTTGTTACTGATCTGTGATCAGGTGTTATTTTAAGAAGATTACCATGGTAAATTTCCCCTAACAACTAGAACACCAGACTTAATCCCATTTGATCATTTCTAGAAAAACTATATTCAACTTCAAAGGCATCACACCTCAGTCTTTCTCAATTATTAATCTTCCTAACTCATTTACAATTAGTGTTCTAGTTCTAAGAACATGCAAGCTATTCAATTACAAATGATTTTGAACATATCAAAATTATGTTCTGATATTTTCATTTAATTATACAAGTAAAATATGTATGCATTATCATAATCCAAGGGAAAAAAACCCCTCTATTTTTCTCTCTTTCTACCACTTTCAATTTAAGTGTACTTGTGAAAGGTAACTATGACCAATAGTTTAGTGATTAATATGTTTCTAGACTTTATTATTTTATACACACACATATGTACATACATAATTTTGTTAGCTTTTTTTGTAAATGATAAAAATGTATCCTTTCATGCATACTTTTAAAATTTAAGCTAAGTTTTTGAGATTTCTTCATGTTATTCATTTTTCTATTGATGGAAAATTAGTCTACAATTTTTCATTTTTATAAACAGCGCATCGATAAACATTTGTGCACACATTTGAATATTTCTCTCAAATAAATAGCAAGAAGTGGAATTGGTAGTTCACAGCTGCAGTACAAATTGATTCTTCAAAGTTTTTTTCCAATATAGTTATACCAATTAACACTACCACCAACAGTCCATGAGAGTAACTTCTCTTGTACCTTCACCTCAACTGATATTGTAAAATTCTGAAATATTTGTAAACTATTTGATGTATCTAATTTTATCTTATCTTAATTTTCCCAGATCATTAGTGAGGTTGAACAGCTCCCTTTATGTTTCTCAGCCTTTTATATTTCATCTTTCATCAATTTTTTGTTCATTTGCTTTATGGCTTTTTCTATTAGATCATGAATTTTTTCTTTTTAATTGATTTAGAGGATTTTTTTTGTTTTGAATATAATTAAGTTACCTACTATAAATGCTTAAACACTGTACCTTCCCCAGTCTGTCAATTATTAACTTGTATTGGTTACTTTTGTCATTTCAAAGTTTAAATTTGTAAGTAATCAATTTTATATTGCCATAACAAAAAGATGGAGAATAACAAATGCTGGCAAAGATGTGGAAAGAAGGGAATACTTCTACACTGTTGGTGGGACTGTAAATTAGTACAACCACTACGGAAAACAGTATGGAGGTTTCTCAGACAACTACAGACAGAACTACCATACTATCCAGCAATCCCACTTCTGGGTATATACCCAAAGGAATGGAAATCATGTGGAAGGGATACCTGCACTCCCATGTTCATGGCAGCTCTATTCACAATAGCCAAGATATGGAACCAACCTAAATGTCCATTGATGGATGACTGGATAAGGAAAATGTGGTGTATATACACCATGGTATACTACTCTGCCATAAAAAAAGAATGAAATTCTCCCATTTGCAACAACATGGATGAGCTTGGAGAAACTTATGTTGAGTGAAATAAGCAAAGTACAGAGGGATAAATACTGCATGTGCTCACTCATAAGTGGAAGCTAAGAGAGAAAGAAGAAAGGAAAGAAGGACCACAGTGGTGCATTAGACTTGCAGAGGGAGAGAACATACCTAGGGATACAAAGTGGAGTGGGGAAAGGGGGATGGGAAGGGAGGTCAGGGATATTTGTGTGGGGGACATGGGGTATAATCACAATTTGTGGTAATGGGCATGCTGCCAGTACAGATCTGGCCATCAAATCTCAGGCATGAGTGGTGACAATTAGCTTTGTATGTCATGAATGTTCATAACCAATAAAAAAAAAGATTTAAAAAAACCCTAATTTATTAGTGCTTAACTCAATGGCTATTGCCTGTTGAATATTTTAATAAAAGACCTTCCAATGCCAAAGCTGTATATATATTCTCCCAAAGTTTATTTTGAATACCTTTTTTCCATAAGGTCTAAAATTCATCTGAAATTTTATTTTGGAAAATTGTGTAGTGAAGATACATAACTGCAAATGCATAGTTATATGTTTCCACAGGATTTATTGTATTGACTATGGGAAGGTTGTATGTAGATATATAAATCCAAATGTACAGCCAATAATTCCTAAATAATTTATTGAACAGATGAACTTTTCACTCCCCTTTGAAAAGCTAACTATATTACTTGATAAATTTCTCTCTATATAAGTTTCTATATATAAATTTCTCTCTCTCTATTCTACTCTCTTCTGTTGATCTATTTGTTTATTGGATTGCCAATTTCCTACTAGTTATGTTATTTCTTTTCATGCTGATCTCAACCAGTATTATTTTAGTTCCATTGTTTTATTGTGCATATATACACACATTTTTTTTTTCAGTAAACACTTACTATAATTGAACAGATTTACTGGTTTTGTGGTTTGCTACTACTTCTTGGGTTTCACAGGATTTCTGCCTGCTTTATGTTTTGCTGGACTATATCTTTCTGTAATTTTCCCCAGGAGAGTTTATGGGTAGTAAAATTTCTGAACCTTTGCAAATGTTAACAAATGTTAATATTCCTCTCATATATGAGCATACAAATCTATGAATACTCCTTATATCAAACCCATCTTCCTCAAATCTTTACAGATTTTACTTTATTATCTTCTTGTCCTCCCTTTACCAAAAAAAAAGTATGGTCTTAATCGAATTCCTGAATACTCCTTATATCAAACCCATCTTCCTCAAATCTTTACAGATTTTACTTTATTATCTTGTCCTCCCTTTACCAAAAAAAAAGTATGGTCTTAATCGAATTCTCATTTCTTTATGTTTATTTTTTTCTTGTCTAGCATCATTTACAGTTTTTGTATCAATGAGTTTTCATATTTTTTCACATGTATCTGGCTGTAGTCCTTTATTCATTCTGTCTACTAAATTTTCCTTTAATATTCAGGAATCAAAATTTAGTTCAAGTCTGTATTTTTTTCTTCTATGACTGCTTGGTATATTCTTTTGTCTGTAAATGACTTGTTTTTTTCTTCTTGATCACTTGCTAGGTAGGAAATTGAAAGCTCAGAATAACTTTTTATCTAATCTTTTTTTTACTCTTTTCCAGCCATATTCTGGAAGATTCTCTTTGCTTTATTTTTAGCTTACTAACTTTTCTTTATCTGTGATAATTTTGTTACTCAGCCAGTTAATTTAGATATTTATTTCAAAAATCTTATTTTTATCTTCGTGATTGCCATCTGATTTTCTATTCCAAAAGTCATAATCCTTCAAACATCTCTGAGAACATAAGTTGTATTTATTTTAATTATTATTTTTTCTGCTCTAGTAAATTTCTTTCCTTGGGTTTGAGGTTTTTTTCTTATTCGGTCTGCTGCCTCTATTTATGGCATTAGCATCCTCAAATGTCAGGTGAGTCCTCTTTGTGCCTTTGCCTTTATGCTCTGTTGATGACCTGTTAGTGGTCTGTGAATGGTGCAGGTGTCTGCTCATTGTGGGAGAGAGTGGAAATGATTCCAGAAAAAAGGTTACCTTTTTAGGCAAAGGGGTTCCTGATTCTCCTGGCTTCTGCCAATCACCAAGGAGCCTCTTCTTGGTTTTTAATACAGTTATAGGGGTATAAAAATAAAAGTATATATTTTTCTGTAATTTCTAGTGATTTGCTTTGAGTTGATGTCACATTGAAGCTTATGCTCAGTTTGCCATTATAACACATACTTACTGAATAGTTTTATAAACTTTTCTAGTTCATAATTGGATTATGGAGGTCATAGACTTTAAAAATAGTTGTTCTATTTAATATTATGTAGAAAATATTTTCTTGAAATTTTGTGTAGAGCTCATGGTATACAAAAGATTGATTTTCCAACTTAGAGTAATGAATGCCTGCCTCCACATTTCAAAAAGAAACATATTTATTATGTTATATGCTCTTTCTTAAACTTAAAATTAAGGTATTGAAAGGAAGGTTTACGAATTAGATGGAATATTCTTATTGCCTTCCCATCTTAAATAAATAACTGCTCTTTCATTTTAGAAAAATTGTATACTGTTGCAGGGGTTGTTTCTAATCCTAAATAAATTTGAGCCTATTTTGGATAACTTTAGGAAAAATATGGAAAGCTTCTTTTCAAAATATTATCAGTCATTATTTCTGTATAAAAAGATTATTAATAATATATTTTTATTTTGTTTACTTTTTAAAATTTTTCTAAAAGTCCTACAGTAAAAATGAATTACTTTTAATACCAGCAAAATTAAGTATTTCCCCAGAAACCATACTTTTTTAGAACTACTTTGCAATTACTATGCCCTTTCATAAAACATTAAAAACATATAACAGTCATCCCATTTTCCAGGTTAAGTTTAATGTGTTAGCTGCTTTGTCACAATTACCCCATTAAATTGACCTCATAGTGAATGCAGCTGAAAGTGCATAGATTTCATCATTTCTCTTTCTTTAGTTTTTCTCTCTCTTATTCTTTGCCTAGTTACTAGTTTATGAATCCCCAGTGCTAACTGGCTTTGTATCAGAGGCTGTCATTAAACAGAGAGAGGTGATGAATAATTTCTATCAGCGTAGTCTTACAATGTACTTTAGGTCACCACAGTGTCCATAGCACTTCTCCTTTGGGTCTCTTGCACTATCCATGATCCAGGACAATGACACTGAGTTTTTATACAAGTATGTGTTTCTTCTACAAAAGAATCCTCCCTGCCATTTGTCCCTAATGCCATGTTATGAATCGAGTTTTCTTCAGTAGTGATTCTCTTCTTCTGCAATTCTGAGACCTTAAGAATATTGCTTTGATAACAGCTTTCCTGCCATTTGTCCCTAATGCCATGTTATGAATCGAGTTTTCTTCAGTAGTGATTCTCTTCTTCCGCAATTCTGAGACCTTAAGAATATTGCTTTGATAACAGCTTTCTTGTATATATGTGCACAAATATGTTCTTAAAATTTAATTTCTTTTTAATAAATTATTGAATAGTTTAGTGTTCTACTCATCTTGCATATCTTTCCTCTCTATATCCGATACATCAAGTCCAGTTGCCTACTCCTTGGAAACATAATGTAACTTCATTTCATCTTTTGTATTCTTGTAACACTGCTTTGTATCAAGTTTACTTACTTCATTCCCAGTGAATATATTCTTTAAATGTAAAGATAAAATTAAATAGTTGTCAAACAACAAAAATGGAATATTCACTACATGGAAGCCTTTACTAAAAGAAATAATAAAGAGAATTCTTCAGGAAGAAGGAAAATAACTTAACGTGGAAATGTGGAACTACAGGATGAAATAAGGAGTAAAGATAAGGGTAAATATATAAGTAAATATAATGAATACTGGTTTTACCAAATAATGATTATAACATATTTTGGTATTTTAAAAACATATGGAAATAATACACAGGCAGTGAAATAGAATGCAGAAAGAAGTAAATGGAGTTAATGTTTTGTATGGTTTTAAAATTATTGGGGAAGGCAGAAATGTAACATTTTTAGCTTGACAAATAGTTAAGTATGTACATTGTAATCTCTAAGGTAACCACTAGGGAAATAGTGGAATAACTTATAACACATTATTAGAGGGAAATGAAGTACAATTTAGTAATTGAGAAATCCAAAATAATGCAATAAAATAATGCAATGTGATATAAAATAATATCACACAGGTGTATTAAATTGAAACAAATAGTAAAGACAGTGGATATAAATTTAAATTTACCAGTAAATATGCAAATAGACTAAATAATACAAATAAAAGTTGTTCAACAGGATAAAAAACAGAAAATAATTTTAAGGACACAGACTGAAAGTAAAGCATGGAAATCATATACCAGTTATATTAGTTATCTATTTTTGAATAACAACCCCAAAATTTAGCAGCTTGAAACAATAAACATGTATTATCTCACAGTCTCTGTGAGTTAGGAATCTGGAAGGCCTTAGATGGATGGTTGGGGCTCAGTGTCTTTCATGAGGCTGTAGTCAAGATTCTGCTGGGGCTGAATTCATTTCTAGGCTTGATTAGGAGTGCATCTGTTTACAAGCAACAGGATAAAAAACAGAAAATAATTTTAAGGACACAGACTGAAAGTAAAGCATGGAAATCACATACCAGTTATATTAGTTATCTATTGTTGAATAACAACCCCCAAATTTAGCAGCTTGAAACAATAAACATGTATTATCTCACAGTCTCTGTGAGTTAGGAATCTGGAAGGCCTTAGATGGATGGTTGGGGCTCAGTGTCTTTCACGAGGCTGTAGTCAAGATTCTGCTGGGGCTGAATTCATTTCTAGGCTTGATTAGGAGTGCATCTGTTTACAAGCTCTTCATGTGCTCTTTTCCACAAGGCTGCTTTACAAAATAGCAGCTGACTTCTTCCAAAGCATATGATTCTAGAGAGAATGAGAGTGCATACCGCAGTCTATATAAAAATTAATCTTGGAACTGACACCCCACCATTTTTGCTGCACTCTATTCCTTAGAACTGAGTCACTACATCCAGCCCACAATCAAGAAGAAGAAATTACACATAAAAAATACTAATCTACAATAGATTTTGATAAATTAGGTGTTCATTTTGAATCTCTAGGATAGCAAGTTCTCAAATAAGAATCTTTCATGGTGTCTGTGCCGAGAAAATTATTATCATAACAGCACTAATATATTATTTGATTTTTTGCTCTCATTCTGTCACAAATACAGTATATAGTGGAGTTTTCCATAAGTAACATGATATGTGATATCATCCTCACTCTGATGACTAGTGGAATGTGTGCTTGTGTATTTTTTGTTTTTAAACTTTTTTAGTTTTACCTTCTAATATGATAAATATCAGTATATATTGCCCACATTATTAAAATAACTTTGGGATCCCCAATAATTTGTAAGAATATAAAGGAATCCTTAGATGTCTTTAAGACTTATCCTAAGATTTAGGATAAAACCACTAAATTAATGTAAAAGAAAAATAGCTAAACATAATAAAAAGGAATAACAATTATCTTTAAATTACTTGATCACTCAACAAGAAGGCAAAAATGAGAAAAAAGAACAAAAATTGATAGAAAATAGTAAGACTACTTAAATCCAAAAATATCAGTCATTACAGTTAAGTGTAGTAAATCTCATAAATACAATGTTCAATGAAAGATGGAATAAAATAATGTATGATTTCATTTATAGGAAGTTCAAAAACAAGCAAAACTAATCTCTCATGCTGAAGTCAGAATAGTTGCTGCCTTCAGATGGGTGACAACCAGCAGGGGACACTATATATGGTTCTGTAGTGCTGGTAATCAATTTCCTTATTACTTTACTGGAAGTGGTTTATGTGGATATGTTCACTGGGTAAAATTCCATTAAGCTATAAACTTTGATGTGTACAAATTATATACAGCTGTGACCCACAGCTGTACCTCTGTGCAGTGCAAAGCTATGCTATTTAATCTGAGGTATTGCTTCAGTATTCCACTTCTGAATTTCTATGCATGCTGAGCCAGAAAAAAAAGTATTTTTAAATAAATTCACCTTTTATTAAATTTTCTTTAGCTTCAGTTTAATTTTTTCAATCAAACTCAAACTGTAGCCATACCATAGTGTAGTACGGAATACGGCCCAGAACAGCCTAAAATTTGCTTAAATTCCCAAAGCAAATTGTCTTCAGTCTGTTCAGATTTTTTGTATCCATTCAAAACCTCTTTTTTCCTAAAACTTCTAGGGATCTTGGTGGTCACTTAGCTAGAACATGATTTTACATAGGGAAGCTGAGGCCTAGAAAGTTTAAGCAAATTATTTAAGGGCATATATTTAGTCCGCTATTTCCTTTTTTCATTCCCCCCATGAGTCTTCTGATCAACATGACCCAGATTTCTCTCTTCTGAATTACAGTAGTGCTCAATTCTTACACCACTGAAAAGATAATTAGATGTACAAGCTTCGTATTATTAGTTTTCTTTTGGACATTTCATTTGCTTTATCTAGTTTTTGTGTTCTTTTGGGTAAGTGACTGTCTCATTGTTTTAAAAATCGTGAATCTATCTTTGTACTTTTCACTCTGTTAATTAGTAAACAAATTCATTCATGCATTCATTCATTCATCAAATATTTGTTGAGTACCTACTATGTCCAAACCAGACTAAGTCCTTCTCCTCACGCAGCCTAGATCCCAAAGTAAGTTAATTAATTAATAAGTAAGCAAATACTGTATATAATATGTTATATTGTGTTAAATGCTGTTTTAATCTGTTTTGTGTGGCTATAACAGAAATACCTGAAACTGAGTAATTTATAAAGAAAGGAGGTTTATCTGGCTTATGATTCTGGGACAGCTGCATCTGGTACTGGACTCAGGCTTCTTCTACTCATGGTGGGAAGTGGCAGGCAGCCGGCAGGTACAAGAAGATCTCATGGCAAGAGGAAGCAAGAGAGAGAGAGAGAGGAGGTGCCAGGGTCTATTAAACAACCAGCTCTCGCAGGAACTAATAGAGCGAGAACTCACTCATTACTTCCTCACCCCCGGGGAGAGCATTAATCCATTCATGAGGGATCTGCCCCCATGACTCAGTCAGTTTCCAACATTGCCACATTCAAGATCAAATTTCCGCATAAGTTTTGTAGGGGACAACACATCCAAACTCTATCAAATGCTTTGAGAAGAGACCATTTATTGACTTTCAAATCCAGTGGTTTTCATGCTGTTTTGAGATTTCTGGGCTTACTGTGGAGGCCCCTTTGAAACTTCTGGAGTAAAAGGCAGTTCAAACAGCCAACCTCCCCAGCCCAACTTTACTCGCAGCTCATGATTTTCTCTCTTTCACATAAAATGTTGCTACATAAAATTTCATTTGAACAAAGCACTCTATAGATGAAAATTAATTTGACACATCTTTCAGGTTCAGCTTTTCAAAAGGACAAATGATGTTTCTGGTTACAGAATGTAGATTTACATATCAGTGAAACTTATTTTGTATTTTATATTTCTGCTTCATAATTATAAGATACGTATAAGCAGCTAAGTTTAGGGAATGGAGAAGGACAGAATAACCCTCATTTACTCATTTACTCAACTCTAATGGCTGTTGAATGACCTTACTAAAGACAAAAGGGTGCCCTATGAGCGTTTGTCTGTATATAAGTAATAGAATGATTAGATGATTAAGAGAGTGGCTTTATTTCAGTGATGATTTACTTTTGTGCAATACTGGTTAGCCATGTGGAAACAGGATAGCATTTTCATGCTGAACCCAACACTTACTTTCATCAGTAAGTGATAGCTCATTTCGATTACCTTCTCTGTCACTAATTCGGAGGTATCATCATTACTGAAATGAAATGCACACAAAAATTACCTGAAAGAGAGCAGATGTATTTTAAAAAGGGAAGCCATCAGGGCTTAACAGCAACCAGAGACATAAGAAAGATTTGTTTTTATCTATGTTTAATTGAATCAGAGCTGAGAACAGCTTGCATGATTGATGTTAATGATATCAATGATGGGGATGTAAAGGTTATTAAATGCCCAAAGTGTTCTAGGAGTCATGCGGTACACATTACATTGAAAGATAATATCTTTTCCTGCAGAGAATTTTACCCTTTAAAAATAGATGAGAAAAATTACAACATATCTGTATTCACTTTTATCAAAAATATACATTATATATATATAATATATATATTATATATATTATATATATAATAGGTTGAATGGTTAGAAATAAAACAATGAAAATGAGAAGGACAAGTGAAGGGAAAAAAGGTGTGTGGTATAGTTGGTAAACACAGGAAATGGAAGGGAACAGTTATTCAATTAGAAAGAATAAGACATAAAGACAAGTTTTAATTTATATGTACAATACCTTTGTATACTTTAAATTAAATAATCAGCTCAGTTCATGTATTTTAAGTAAGTGTACACTGATATAGAGTTTTGAATGAGTATTAGGGGAATCGTCAATGCTTTATGCTGTATTTCATCAGGTTTTTGGAAGAGGGAAGTTGCTTTTGTTTTTCAAAAATGCTAACATAATCTAGTCCAATTAAGTTTCAGAAGAAACTGAATATGAAACAGGCATGGATACAGAGATGAAATTTTCATTTGGAATATATTCACATCTTAGTTTCAACTATTAATTTGAAGTATGCAAGTGGTAATTATTAATTTGAAAAAAATCACATTTTGATACCAATTCTCTACAAACTACTCCAAAAGATTGAAATAGAAGCCATTCTCCCAAACTCATTGTATGAGGCAAACATCACCCTAATACCAAAACCAGACAAAGATACATCAAAAATAGAAAACCACAGGCCAATATCCTTGATGAATATACATGCAAAAATCCTCAGCAAAATACTAGCTAGCAGAATACAGCAACACATACACAAAATTATACACCATGATCAAGTGGGATTCATTCCAGTGATGCAAGGTTGGTTCAACATACACAAATCAATAAAATGTGCTGTGATTCAGCACATCAATAAAAGCAAAGATGAAAACCATATGATCATTTCTATAGACTCTGAAAAAGCATTTGACAAAATTCAACATTTGTTCATGATAAAGACTTTCTACAAGTTAGGTATAGAAGGAAAGTATTTCAACACAATTAAAGCCATATATGATAATCCCACTGCCAATACCATCCTGTCTAGAACAGGAACTAGACAAGGATGCCCACTCTCACCACTCCTATTCAACATAGTGTTGGAAGCCAGAGCAATCAGAGAAGAGAAGGAAAGAAAGGGCAACCAAATTGGAAAACATGAAGTCAAACTGACCCTATTTGTGGACAGTATGATCCTATATATTGAACAGCCTAAAGCCTCTACAAAAAAACTCTTAGATTTGATAAATGATTTCAGCAAAGTTGCAGTATACAAAATCAACACACATAAATCAGTAGCATTTCTATACTCCAGCAGTGAACATGAAGAAAAAGAAATCAAGAAAGCTAGCCCATTTACAATAGCCACCCCAAAAATAAAATACTTGGTAATAAAGTTAATGAAGGATGTGAAAAAACTCTATGAAGAGAACTACAAACCACTGTTGAGAGAAATTAAAGAGGACACAAGAAGTGGAAAGATATCTCATGCTCTTGTATCAGAAGAATTAACATTGTGAAAATGTCCATAGTGATCTACAGATTCAATGCAATCCCCATCAAAATTCCAATGACATTTTTCTCAGAAATGGAAAAAAACTATCCAGACATATATATGGAATAACAAAAGACTATACATAGCCAAAGAAATCCTGAGGAAAAAAAATCAAGCTGGAGGCATAACACTACCTGACTTTAAACTAAATTACAAAGCTGTAATAACCAAAACAGCATGGTACTGGCATAAAAACAGACACATGGATCAATGGAATTGAATAGAGATCCCAGAAACAACCCATACACCTACAGCCATCTGATCTTTGACAAAGGCACCATGTCTACAAACTGGGGAAGAGACTGCTTCTTCTGCAAATGGTGCTGAGAAAACTGGATATTCTATGTAAAAGAATGAAACTAGACCTGTACCTCTCACCATACTCCAAAATCTTTTTGAAAAACTGTAATTTCTAATAGTATCTCATTTCTGTTGGTGCCAAGGCACGGAACTGGATCACTTTACATTTCTAACGATTTCTATGACTGAGCAACCCAGGAGGATAACAGGACTAAATACATAGGGAATGACATTTAGCAACCATGTTATTTGGATTTATGCTACAAAGGAATAGAGACAGAAGCCAGATAGCAGGCTCAAAATTTTAAAAAATCATGAGAAAGATATTGCTATAAAGAGATTTAGAAGGTGTGACTCCATTGACTTCCAAATCATTTAGCCATACTGTGGCTATACAACGGACTGAACTTGTTCTAGGGCAGTCAGTGCTCCTCAAGTGTCGTCCCCAGACCAGCAGCATCAGCAACATCTGGGGACTGGTCAGAAATGCAAATTCTTGGGCCTCATCCTAGACCCAGTGAATCAAAATCTCTAAATTTGAGGCCCAGCACTCCGTGTTTTCACAGGCCTTTCATGTGATTCTGATGCATGATTAAGTTTGAGAACTGCTCCATAATAGACTGTGGGCTGCAGTTCATTCTAGTAACACAAAAATTGTCTTCAAGAAACAACTTTCGGGGGACTGGCAAGATGGCGACGGGTCTGAGCGGCCGTGCCAGGAGACAGCGCGATCCTGTGAGCCG
>NW_007732540.1:0-699 GCF_000696425.1 Galeopterus variegatus | reverse complement strand
TCAAGTAATTACCTATTAGAGTTATTTCTCCCTTTATATTATAAGACTTTGTATTTTTATGAGAATATTTTCTTGGGTTAATGTATAACTCAGTTATATAATTTTGCTTTTCCCAGCTCTTCTGAAGTCCGGATCTGGAGGACTGAGCCAAAACTATTTCAGTGCTTTAATTCATGCAGATTATTTGAAGTTCTTTTTCCTTTTGTCCTATATAACATAGACTGAGTCCTCAATATGATGATAGGGCCAGCACTACACTGACAACACTAGGGATAGAGAATCAAGAAGGTATGTTACTTTCAGATTACCTAATCAAGGACTTTAGTGAAGGTATAAAAATTTAAGCTAATTTCTTAACGTAATATTTGTAACTTGCATAAACAAATATCTTGAACAGAGGTTAACTATGATACTGATAGACTTTCATTGGGTTTTAGAATTAAATATTGAATCTCTAATCAATTAAATCTAAGCAATTAATTAAATCTCATGATAACAGTAAAGGGTTTGGAGGGATGGTTAGTAATGCCTGCTGAAATATGTATTTTTTTAAGCCAAAAAACCTCCCACTTAATATACCATAAAAATCATGCTAAAATTAACTTGAAAAAGTTCAGAAGTTCAAGGCTTTAATATTGTATTTTATACATTGAAAGTAGTCATTTCAGATTTTAAGCTAAACAGTAAAATCTCACAGAA
>NW_007732539.1:106970-130603 GCF_000696425.1 Galeopterus variegatus | reverse complement strand
ACTGGGCTGTTTCCAGTTTGGAAATATTAATTTTGTCTCAGTCAAAATGACTCTTGAAAAGTCACTACAAAAATGTCTGAGAGTTTAAAATGTATCACAAAATCTTCTAGGGCAGAAATCAAATTGAACATCATATGAAATACTTTTTGTATTTTTAATCTAGTATAACACTAAATAAACATTTAAATGGTCAAATCTTATTCAATACAGTGACATAGTCACACTATGAAAAGCGTGAAGGAACTGAGACCTTCTAAATTAGCAAATTTATGTCTCCCATTTCACTGTTTGTCTGGAACATGTTCCCATTGTGTAGAATGGCAGATACTTAAATAATTTTTATCTATCTTATTGTCCATCATATATAGTTGAATTGAGATCAGTTAAATGCACATAATATATAACACTCTTTTATATGCAGGTCTGTTTTCCCACTAGGATCCACCCATGAATGTGATGGCTGCCTGGCTGGAGGGCTCTGTGCGTGTCATGGAGCTGGAAAAATGACTGGCATTCCAGAGGGATAGACAAGCAGGAAACTAAATCCAGGCTTGGGATGCCCTCCAAAAGCATAAGGCAAAGGACCTTACTTGAACACTCATCCAATGAAAGCCCTAATAATCCCCTTGAGAAATTCATTCAGTGTCTTCAGAAAACAGCTTTCTACTTTTCTCTTTGGTGTATAACGCACTTTCTTACTTGAACACTCATCCAATGAAAGCCCTAATAATCCCCTTGACAAATTCATTCAGTGTCTTCAGAAAACAGCTTTCTACTTTTCTCTTTGGTGTATAACGCACTTTTCAACTCTGCCAATGAGTAGCAATAGAGAAGAGGAAGAACCTGCACTCATACCATAGACCAATCTTCAATTAATCCCTTTTTGTTCCTCTCTTCCTTCCTGCCCACATTTTGTCATATTTCCCAATTTTAGGTCCCCTACTGAGTGGTTTTCTCTGATTTCCTTACAGAGTTATGTTTAATATATCAAAAAAAATTTTATTACCTCTATATATCTTTCAGAGCTGTTTTAAAATCCTATCTGTCTTTTATCCCCTTTCTATTTTTATTGTCATTTGGGGCTTAGCCATTAACTATATAGAAGGAAGTAGCAACATTTGCTTGAATTCAATCCTATAGCTTCAAGTAAAATCCCAGATGCTCTGAGCATAACTAAATGCAAAAG
The DNA here is from genome assembly GCF_000696425.1 of Galeopterus variegatus. Taxonomy (NCBI): domain Eukaryota; kingdom Metazoa; phylum Chordata; class Mammalia; order Dermoptera; family Cynocephalidae; genus Galeopterus; species Galeopterus variegatus. Next base: position 129,417 of record NW_007732539.1, on the reverse strand, counting down.
ATCTTTTGTGTTTGTCTCCTATGTTAATAATCCCTCCTGTAGGTCACACGTTTGTTTATATGAAAAGCATCTATTTTTACACACACATTCTGCTAAAGGAGAATGAGATTACAGTTACACACTACTTAAAATTAGGATCAGAGTGACCTCTAAATCACTACAGGAAGGGTTCCTAACTTTTAATCCATGGATGGACTTACATGGTTCCAAACCCATGCTGAAATTGTAATATAAACTATGTATATTTATACACGATAATCTTTTTCTGGGACAAAAATCCATGTTTTCACTATAGAAACTGATGGAATATAATGTAATGGAAGAAAGATATCAAAAACTTAGTGAACAGGTGAATAAAGTGTATTTCTGTTTCTAGAGAATGGAGTTTTTATCAGCTTTATTATACTCATGAATCAATTTTTCATCAGACTTTTCTATTTTCTTTGTTAGACCAAGAATAATGACATCAAAATGTTATCTGTATATAAAATAACACCTGTCAAAAAACATAAGTAGGAGGACTAGATCACCAAATCTAGGCTTCAGGAATCTAAAATATTTTGAAAGTCATCTCCTACAAAATAAGTGTATTAAAATCTGAAAAATCTGTAGGGACATTAGCATTGATTTATACAAAAAAATAAAATTATAGAAAGAGTTCTAGAAATGTTTCATTCATAGTAAAATACTGCAGAAAATCTTCATGGTTTCTGAAGTCTGATGGATTAAGTCTGGTAGCTTGCTAAACTTTCTCAAAATTTCCTAAGACCCACAGTCTCTTAAGCAAGGAATTACACTTTGGAGGTAAGGAAGGCAATGGCATACCTAAAAGGTATTCAAACTAAAAAGCTTCTGCACAGCACAGGAAACAATCAACAGAGTGAAATGATAACCTACAGAGTGGGAGAAAATTTTTTCTAACTATGCATCTGACAAGGGATTAATATCTATAGTATAAAAGGAATTCAAGCAATTATACATAAAAAAACCAAATGACCCAATTAAAAAATGTGCAAAGGAGCTGTATTGACATTTTTCAAAGGAAGACATATAAAAGGCCAACAGGTACATGAAAAAATGCTCAACATCACTAGTCATCAGGGAAATGCAATTCAGATACCACCTCACCCCAGTTAGACTGGCTATTATCAAAAAGTCAGTGAATAACAAATGCTGCCAAGGGCATAGAGAGAAGGGAGCACTCCTGCACTATTGGTAGGACTGTAAATGAGCACAACCACTATGGAAAATGATACGGAGTTTTCTCAAACAACTACAGATAGATCTTCCATACAATCCAGCAATCCCACTTCTGGGTATATACCCAGAAGAATGGAAATCATCACGTCAAAGGGATACCTGCACTCCCATGTTCATCACAGCTCTACTTACAACAGCCAAGACATGGAACCAACCTAAGTTTCCATCGATGGATGATTGGGCAAGGAAACTGTCATATATATATGACATACACATACACACACACACACACACACACACACACACACATATATAACCATGGAATACTACTCTGCCATAAAAAAGAATGAAATTCTCCCATTTGCAACAAGTGTGTGTATATATATATATATATATATATATATATGACATATATATATATGACATATACACACACACACACACACACACACACACACACACACACACACACACATATATATACATGTGCTCACTCATATGTGGGAGCTAAGAGAGAAAGAAGGAAAGAAAGACCACAGTGGTGTAGTGGACTTGCAGAGGGAGAGAACATACCTACGGCTACAAAGTGGAGTGGGTGGAAAAATGGGAAGGGAGGGAGGTCAGGGTTAATTGGGTGGGGGACATGGGGTACAAATGCAATTTGTGGTAATGGGTATGCTGCTAGCATGAGTCTGGACTTCACATCTTGGGCACGAGGGGTGACAATCAGCTTTGTATCTCATGAATATTCATAACCAATAAAAGAATAAAATAAAATAAAATGTATTTACTCTGACATTAATCAGGTCATGACCTTGGAAAAAGTAACTCATTAGAAGCTCTGGATAGAAAATCTTCCAGTCCAGAAATGGCAATATGTTTTATCTTACATACTAGCATCAGTTATTGCTGGAGTGATGTGTTGAAAGAATTCTAGGGCTCCTGAGCTGAAATTGGTGTCTGCAAGGCCAGGAGATGGGAGTGGTAGTACATGTGCCAGGTGTGTGTTATCACTGGCCTAGTGAGAGTGGCAAGGGCTTCAATAAAGCAGAAGAGTATAGCACTGAATGGGAAAGAAAGGTAATAAGAGTGGATATTGTGGATAGAAGGCAAATATAGATAAAAGACTTCTAAAGTATATTATATGAAAACCAGGATAGGCAAATAGAAACCAAAAACAAAATAAAAACCACCAAAAATAAAAGAATAAGAAAATCCAGAAATAACCAACAAGTCAGGGAAAAATGACCTATTTCAAAACTAAATCCATTCTGCAATGTATTTATCTACCTATCCAATATCTGTTGAGTACCTACTACATGACAGGCAGAGTTGGGAACTCAAGGATAAGTTAATAAAAACAAGAATCTCTGCCATGACGAGCTTGCATTTCACTGCAGGAGACCAACTTACAAACATAATTATAATGATCTTTTTTTTTTTTTTGTCCTTTTTGAGACGAGCCGCACCACGCTCAGTGCTGTGAGCGCACCGGTCATCCCTATATAGGATCCGAACCTGCGGCGGGAGTGCTGCTGCGCTCCCAGTGCCGCACTCTCCCGAGTGCGCCACGGGCTCGGCCCTAATGATCTTTCTTTACAATAAAGAGTACGATAACACCAGTTTGGAAAAAATGCAACGGAGTTAAAGGGAAAAGTGACTTAAGACTTTCGGGAATCCAGAAGGCCTCTAGTAAACTGGATCTTAAAACAGGAGGGGAGGGGTTTTCCAGATTCTTCTTGTTGTTTGGGTGGGCACTACAGACAAAACAGCAGGAACAAATGAGTGGTGACATAAAAGGACATGACATATTTCTGGACAATGGAGAAGTTCACTGCAGCTGTTGGAAAGACTGGGACTGTGGGGAGGCAAGGGAAGCAGCAGAAAGAGATGATGCAAAAAGGCTGATGAAATGGGAAGATTGTGTATCACACACAGGAAGGTCTGTGACAGAATTTCAGGTGATGGGATGGGAGGAGTGGTATCATTTTCAAAGAATTTTCACATTTATCCCACTTTGGTCCTCACAACAAAGAAAGAAGGTGGGCATAGATCAATCCTTCAAACCAGTCTAAATATGAGGAACTGCTGGTATAAACATTTGAAAAGGTTTCATGAAAAAAAAAAAAATGGCCAAGTGAGGGTGGGTTCAGCAGCAAAGCTCAGGGAAAGAATAAGAAAGTTGAATTAAAAAACATCTTTCTGAGATCACGTGTAGGATGTTAATTTGCAGTCAAGATTTTAACCTATATTTACCTAGTTATGAAAACAACATATGTAAAATTGGAGAAAAAGGTTAAAATGGCCATTTCTGTTAAGGAGAGAGACAAAGACAGACAGACAGGAAGAGCATGCTTTATCCTGGCAAATGAGACCTAAATCAGTACAGGAATTTGAATGCAGCAGCAGCTCAGATTTTGTTAAGTTCTAAAGGCCTTGGGTAAAACTCATCCTGAATAAACAAACAGACAGAAAATCACTGTTAGTGTGCACATATTTGCAATTTTTCTGGCTTTTAAATTGTACTATGGAAATCAAGACGTTAAAAAGCACAGCTAAAATAAGGACCTATGCTGGAGTCACATGGAAAACTAATATCACAGTAATACAAATTGTGGAGATGCACAAAGGAATCCAGCTCTTCAATGTTCCCAAGACAATTAACCTTGCTAATGTATATTAAACATGCTAAATAGTTTCAGGCTCCCTTTCAATCACTCTGGACAGATAAAGCGTAACATTTACATTTAATGACAGTTTTTCCTCAACACAATTTCCTATATATTAATTAAATGCCTTTTTTTTTCTCCTTGGGCAATAGGGCCCACTTCATTCAGTTTCCAAAGTCTTATAATGAAACATAGTTTTTAGAAAACAACAGTGTTTTGCTTTCAGCTAAAATTAAGTGAATGCATAGATACATACAAGGACTCCAAAATGCCACAGACAACAGGGAATCATGCTATTCTCTTGCTTAGGAATGTCACTGTTCATATGATGTCTAAAACCAAAAATAGCAGCTTAGCATTTATAGAGGGCTTATAAGGAATCGACATATACTAGTGCTTTACAGGTATAATTTCATTTAATTCTCACTTTGTATCAGGTGCATATGAGAATCACCCTCACAGTACGAATGAAGAAACTGAGAGGTTTAGAGCAGTTCAGTAACCTGCCATTGGTCACAAAATGCCCAGGAAGTGGAGGAGCCTAGACTTGAGCCCAGGCAGTTTCGCTCCAGTGTTCTTTACTAAATGACACTGCCTCCGCCAGTCGTCATATAGTGTTTTCTAAACTGTACATTTCACAGTATCTGGCATTACTATTTATATCATGTTCCATGACTCAGAAGGATCACCCTGAGAAAACAGACTTGTATTAGAGTGTTTTAAAGCACGATCTTTGAGGGCAGGAATAATACCTGCCATTAGCTTTTTATCTCCCCAAAGTTACATAGTTCATCCATATAACAACCACTGTCTCTGACTGGCCATTGTGGAAGCCTCTTTTGCGGGACTGTTTCCTCACACCTGATTTGGAATGAAGATGGAGTCAGAGGCACTTATGCCAAGGGTATATAACCTGATGATTAAGCAGGTTTTGAAGCCAGATAGACTGACACTTGAATTCAACTTCTGTGACCAAGCAGTATGATTTTTGTCAAGTCACTGTACTTTTCTCAGTATCAGTTTCCACATCTGTAAATTAGGAATAACGATAGCCTATCCCAGAGAGTTGTTTCATCGACTGAGTTTAAGCATTTAAAGAAAAGCACTTAGGATGAAGTAGTCAATAAATGGCAGTCTCTAAAAGAATATGTATATTTAATGCACTTTAAAATTGAGGTATAATTTACATACAGTGAAATGCTTAGTAAGTGTGCCATTTAATCAGTTTTTATGAATGCATAACAAGGCACAGAACATTTCTATCACTCTAGAAATTTCCCTCATGTGTGGAGTACACATAAAGCAAATGTATTTCACAGGGCCTGGTTTCTCAAAGCCTTGCTGTTTCAGGTTTAGCCTAACTTCTTAAAAGTACATATAAAATGTTGAGCTTGCAAAAGACAGGAAATTTTCCCCAGGCTATATAGTCTCTGTTAACAGAGCAAGGTTGCTGGCTAAAGGATAGACAAGTTACTGATTGATATGTAAAGAGACTGGGAAATTGTTGTGGGGAGAAAGAATGTTTGCTAAGATCAAGCTTTTGTTGGTGGATCGACTTAACCTCTTGCAAACTGCATTATGGAATGTCACTTTGCTTGTTTTGCTGAATGTTACCAGCCTATATTATTAAACTATATCCCTGCCTATGTTCTCTTCCTGTAACTTCCTGGTCTGGAGAATAAATGCAGGAAGAGAACCCCAATTCGTGGTTAATTTCCCAAAAGGAAGGAATGCCTTTCTCTTGAGAGTTCTGAGAGATTAACCCCTTTGGGGCTTCTCACTGCTCGGAAGAGATGGGCTTTGAGTAATTTTTTGTGGCTCTGTCACCCAGGGGAAGAGGGGTGATAAATCTCTGGAAGGCGAAGCAACACTCATGCACATTTTCCAGGAAATCCCCCACCAGAAGCAAGCACTGAGCTGATTTCTACACTGCAGATTAATTCTGACTATTCTGTAATTCCATATAAAGGAAATTATACAATAAGTATGGTATTTTGGTATTTGGCATCTTTCACTCATAACACTATTTTTGAAATTCATCCATGTTATTACATTATCATTAGAATGTTTCTTTTTATTGCTGACTGTATTTTACTTTATGAATATATCAGAGTTCATCTATTCTCCTGTTGATGGATATCTGAGTCTTTTTCAGCATTGGGTTATTATAATTAAAGCTTCCATGAACATGAATGCACAAATGTTTTCAATCCTCTTAGATAAATACCCTGGAGTGAAATTTCTTTGTCTTAGGGTGGACACTTACCTAACTTTATAAGAAACTATCAGATCGTTTTCAAACTGGTTGGAGCATATTACAATTCTACCAGAAATGTATGAGAATTGTGGTTTCTGCAAATCCTTTTAACTTCTGGTGTTGTCAGTCCTTTTACGTTTAGCCAATCTGATGTGCATAGCGATATCTCATTGTGGTTTTAATTTGTGTTTCTTTGATGACAAATGAGGTGAAGCACATTGTTTTGTGTTTATTGGTCATTTTATATCTTGTTTTAGGAATTGCTTGTTCATATGTTAGATGTATATTTCACAGATATTTTTTCCCAGTCTGTGGCCCAATTCTTTATTTTCTTGGTGGTATTTTTTGATGTGTAGATGCTTTTAATTTTCATGGAGTTCAGTGTATTTTTTTCTTCTTATGGTTTCTGCTTTTTGTGTGCATTCTAAGAAATCTAACTCTTGAAGTTACAAAGATATTCTAGCTTCTCTTCTAGTATATCTTTATTATTTCAGCTTCTACATTTCAGTGTATGACCTAACTCTACTTTTTGTGTATGGTGTGTTGTAGACGTTGAGGTTCTTTATTTTTCATATAAATATCCAGTTGTTCCACACTATTTGTTGAAGAAGTATTTCTTCTCTCTGTTGATTTGGTGCTCTGTGGAAAACCGGTTGACTGTATATGTGTGCACCTATTTCAAAACTCTCTAGACTGTTCCATTGCTCCACTTATTTAACATGACAGCTATTTTAACCTTAATTTTTATTATTTTTATATATTTTTAACTTTTCTAATATTTCAAGTGCAGTGACTAAACCTCATTAACTTGGCTTATGCTTTTCGAAATTTTTTTTTCCTTTTTGATCACATATATATATATATGCATATGTATATATGTGTGTTTGTGTATATTCAAATACAAATGCACACATACACACACACTAAGGCACACTGATTATTAATATTCTTAGATCTTCCTAGTTTTAAACACGAGATTTTTACAAACTCCTTTATTTTTCAGAGATTATGGAATGGTTTAGCAGTGGTTTCCTTTTTTTTTTTTTTAAGCAAAGCATAAGAAGGATTTGGAGAGTTTGTTTAAAAACAGATTCCTGGACTCCACTCCAAGAAGTTCTGACTTAGTAAGTCTGGGGAAGGGCCTGAAGACTTGCATGCCTTACAAGCTCAGATGATGTTGATGTTGCTAGTTTATGGACCACACCTTAAATAGCATTCAACTCAAAAGAGTTAAATGGCTTTTCTAATCATCATGCAGAAGCTTGACTGAAACTCTGATTTGCTTTTTCTGAAGTCTGTTCCCATAGCCACTAATTTATACTGTCTTTACTTGAAAAGCCACCTGAAAAATCTGCTCAATGCACCACAGCATAGGAGCCAGGAAGCATTATGGTCACGTGATGGTACCAACATTGCCTCATTTCCTTCTTCCCTCCTGGAAACTAGGTTTCCATCTGTGGGCCACCTGAAAAATCTGCTCGATGCACCACAGCATAGGAGCCAGGAAGCATCATGGTCAAGTGATGGTACCAACATTGCCTCATTTCCTTCTTCCCTCCTGGAAACTAGGTTTCCATCTGTGAGCAGGGGTATGCACATACGTATACTACAGCTGAACACAGACCTATGAAAAACACGCACTGCAAAGCAGACATTCTTCTCCCTGCATCTTTTGTCAGCAATCAGACATCTTTATTTTCCCCTTAACGATTGATTGGTCTCTAAGCCAGGAACATTTTTATAACCAATTCCTTTAAAACTCTGCTGAATTTATGTTTTAAGTGGTTGGCATCTAGGTGAATGTTCTTGACAGAACGCACACATTCTGAATTAAAGATCAACACTCTCAAAGCAAAAAGCTCAAGTCATCAAAATCTTGACCCAAACCCCTAAGCTTCTCTAGGTTTTTAGGACAGCAGAGAAGATCTTTTTAGATTTCCATTCCAACAGATCAAGGACGTGTGGGTACAAAGAACTGCGTCACAACTATACATCTATTATGTAGATTGTTTATACTTGTGTAAAGACTCAAAAAATGCACAGTCATCCCTTGGTATCTGTGGAGGACTGGTTCCAGGACTCCTCACAGACACCAAAACCATGAATGTTCAAGTCTTTTAGATGGCCAGGCATATCTGTAGATACTGAACCTGCAGATACAGAGGGCTGATTGTACACTGTGTGTTTTTTCTTTTCTGATTGTTAAATGGCCTACTGGCCTCTGAAACCACGTTAATGGGAAATAAATTCCTAATTAGCCTTTATACTTAAAGTGATTTAAAGATGCCCTTTAATCCAAAAAAGGGAAAACTAATTAATCTCCTAAGAAAGAAAGAAAGAATGAAAAAATGAAAGCAAGCAAGCAAGCAAGCAATTCCCCTAAACAAGGGAGGAGGAGAGTTTGCCCTCCTCCAGTGTTCACCTGTCTCTCAGTGCTCTCTCTAAGCTACTATGAGCAATGTGAACATCAGAGCTCGATGACTTCTTCACTGGCATTTGGGAATACTAGAGAGAATTGTATGTGCTTCATACTGAAAGGAAGGTCCAGTCCACTCACAACCAGCTAAAAGCACACCACACCACCCTTATTCTAGCAGTGAGAAACTCATAGATAAAATAACAGCAGGCCTGTGGCTATAACTAATTTGCTCTTCAGCAGCTCTGCACCTCTGTCCTACACAAATGCATGACATATGGGAGGCTTATGGTGCCATGAGAAAGGAGCCAACCCAACACCTTGGCTATGTAGCTCTACCAGCTCCCAGGAGTCTTTGAGTTATAAGGAGTTTTTTAAAATTCTTTTCTGAAGAGATTAAAAGGGCAACAAATGAATTATCAATAGAATTTTCAGAGACATCCTACAATTTTCCTCGGACATGCCATGTGCTCTGAAGCTGTTAAACTATTTTTTCCCCAGTGCTTTTAGCCAGCAGCAAATGAAATCCTACTATTCTATGCAGTAGATTAGCATAGAGACTTAAATTCTAATAAGTCTGGGAATGAGGCTGGCCCCTAACCCTTCCTTGCTACACAGCCTTAGGAAAAAAAAAACAAAAAAACTTTTTACTTATCTCCCTTCTGGCTTCCCAGAAGAGAAATTCCTATTCCAGATGGTTATTATGCATTGTACTTATATTTTCTTTCAAAGTTTATAGCACAATGCCTGACTCACAATAAACACTCTATAAATAGTGCTGTGCGTTCTTTCTCTCTTTTTTCCCTCCCCATACTCTCCATATATATACATATATACACAAATACATACATGTATGTATATGTATATATACACATACTTTGTTGATTGATGTCTAATTACTATTACCATGATAATTATCACTGTAACTAAAAGAAAAATTGAGACTTCTTGACTCCAACTTAGAGTCTGCCCCAGCATGGGTATGTATCTACAAGAAATACAAAGACACTATCCCTAAAAACCTTAAGAAATCACAAAGCTTTGCCAAAAATATGAAGAAAAATTGAGACTTCTTGACTCCAACTTAGAGTCTGCCCCAGCATGGGTATGTATCTAAAAGAAATACAAAGACACTATCCCTAAAAACCTTAAGAAATCACAAAGCTTTGCCAAAAATATCCCATGGACATTAAAAATAGGAATAAACAGTGCATCCCACAGCACCATTTCTTTACCCATCTCTTTATCTGAAGTCTTATCTCATAGGTATCTCTACCCCAATTTCTCTTTTCTTTCTATCAGAGACACCTGCACAAATTTCTCTGCCTGCTTTGTCTTACTGCCATCTGCCACCCCTTTATTATTGAAACAATGCAGCCTTCCTTTGGTTAACCCCTTTGTATCTAATATCTCCCTACCACATCCCACAAGCTGGCAGCAAAAGATCTTTCCTTAAAAGGAGGAAAGGACAAAGGAAGGGGGGGGGGGCAAGGAGGATGAAAGTCTGTGAAACTGATTAAATACCTTTGAATATATCAGATTTGTCTCAAATATGAGTATGAAAGTCACAGTTCCATACCTTAGCAGTCCTAATCTTCTTAAACCTTGGTTTTAAATAAATAAAAGGGTCCATTATTCTCAGTATCCTAAGACTGATTAGGGAATATGGTGCAATGTTAAAGAATTTAACATTGGAGGCTTTGGCACAATCCTAGTCCTTACAATCTGGTCTCACCACTGTGGAACTCTGGCTGAGACATTCAACTTCTCTAAGTATCATATTTCTTTTCTATAAAAGTGAGATGCTAGAAATGTCTATCCTTTTAAGATGTTTATGAAAATGAAATGAAGTCACATAGGTTAATCATTCATTTCTGTGCATGACGGAAGTACTCAATAAATTGTAGAGGGTTAGAAATCTTGATTCTCATTTGATTTTTAGAATAGGGTTTTTAGGTAATGCATGTATGAGGCAAAAGCCCAGAGCTAGACGGGCAACAGCCCATCTAATCCACTCTAATCACTGTTTAGGTATGGGATTGTATACTTTAAGGATTTTAGAGCTAACAGGTGGTTGACATACAAATCCTTTTAAGAGATTTTAAAGAACTGCTGTAGGGAAAAATGTGAAAAAATGTTTGCTAAGGGCAAGCTGTTTGTTGGTGGAAACTTTCGAGACAATTATACTTAGATTTAAACGATGTTACTATTTTCCATTGTTTAAGCTACACTTAGCCATAGAAAACTTTTGTCACACTGCCCATGTCTTTGTGTCCTTTTGAAATGATTGAATCAATTGATTTTTCTTGTGAAACTTCCTTGTCTTTACAATAAAAAACAGAAGCTAACTTTGAATTGGGGCCGTACCCACTTTTCTTCTTCTAACAGAGGAGTTGCTGAGGTGCAGTCCCTTCGGGCTTCTCATTGCATTCATGTTGCTTTGAGTAATCCTTTTTTTTTTGCATCTCGTTACACAGAGAGAAGTGTAACAATAAATGCTGGAAGCTCAAGTTTTTTATTTTTATTGTTGTATGTTTACATTCTGTATGACATTTCATGATTTTATCTACCTTCATCTCACTCCCCATCAGAGTCTGAATCATTTTTCGTCTTTTGTCATAAAGAATTGCTTTTGTGATACTTGATGACTTTGGAAAACTTTCTCTAGACCATCTCCAGGCTCAGATGTATGCAGTCACCCCAACTGCTCCCACATTCCAGGACAGATGGCAGAACTTTGTAACAGGACAAAGTCAAGATTTCTGGTTCATTTCTTGTCCTCTTGCTGTTACCCGGCAATTTGGGGATGATCTTGGCCCTTGTTTTAGAGCAGGCAGATAATCATCAAGCCACAGTATACAATTATTTTTGCATTCCAAAGCCAAGAGACACAACTTTGGAAAGCAAACAGTGCTGTAATTCAGCAGAATGGTACATGGAGTTATTAAAGAAATTGTGCTGACTGCTTTGAGAATTCACATCTCAAGTCTCTCCAAATGCATCTTTCTTTTTCCCTAACTGATATTAAGAAATTGTCTATGTTCGGGTAGTAACAACATAAAAATATGTCACTGACTTATCAGGTTTAGCTACACTCCAACCTAATAGTTAAGATGCTTCAGGGAAAAGTTACGTACAAACCATTCTAATTCACTCAAGGACATGTAAGAAATGCATTTACGCAACAAATGTTTATTGAGTATATTTGCCATGGACTTCGTTAATGACTGGAAATATGGCAGGGAATATTAAAGACTTTATTTCTACCTTTATGAAGCCTTCATTTTAGTAAAAGTTTTCTTTGACTTTTGCAATTTTCCCACTTCTGCCTAGATATGAGAAAACATTACAAACTCCTACAAAGCTGATAATTTTCCCAATTAAAGATATAGGGTGTGCTGACATAAGTATCCTAAATTCTGCTTGAAGAGATAGTTCTGTAATTCTTGGTTTTCGCAGGAGGCCAGCTCGTTTCCTTAGTTTATTTCTTACCCTCCACCCAACACATACCTCTTCTGAACTGACCCTGGTTTATTTCTCTCCTGCAGCAAAGAAACAAAAAGTATTCATCAAATCCACAAAAAATATACTAGCCATGAATAAGATTCCACATGGTACAATAAAAGGCACTGGACTGAGAGCACACAGCTTCAGAAATTAACTTTTTGAAATCCTTGGAAATTATAAAGGGATTAATACCATTATATGGTAAAATAAACTGAGAAAGTGTATAGTAGAAATATCAAAGGGAATAATGTCAAGAAAGAACAACATATGTCTTAAATCACCAGTGTCTGCATGGGTAGAGTTCTAATCATAGAAATGGGTGGCATCTTTGCCTGTCAGGCAGCCTTGATGATACAGGGAATATGTCATTTTTCAAGAGGTATCAATTAGTGGGCACTCAATGGCATACCTCTCTAATGGTTAGGCTGCATTACAAATGATTCCTGTGAATATATAACACTCACAGGCACCTATTCATAAATACTCAGACATACTCCCAAGAGAGGCCGGCATCCAAAAAAGGCAGGACCAGGGAGAGCAGGAGAGGGACACAAAGGTATTAGCAACTCTGAAACAGATCTGGATTAAGAGTTTAGAGCAGAAGTATGCTGGGGAAAGGATGAACCATGAATTTCAATCTATCTATGAATTTAAATTTGAAACTCTGCCAACAGGGTTGGGTCCTACTGGGAATTAGAGAAGCATTATTGTGAAGACTTGCCTGTCAAAAAGAGGTGTGATCACAGGTATACCACATAGTGACATAAGGTTGTGCACCTCACATTCCTACACAGCCTTCATGTTGCCAGCAATGCTTTACAATATGCATATCACCTCCTATTTGCGTAGAAGGAAATTAAGGTTTGGAGATGTTAAGTAATTTGATTGAAATCACATAACTAGAAAGTGACAGAGTCAAGATTCAAACTCAGAACTGACCCTGGAGCATACTGTGTTCACCTAGCATATTGATAATCACAATCAATTCTTTCCTAGATTTTATTTCTGATTAAACCTAGTCCTGACATTTGGAAATGCCACAATTTGGACTCCAAAGAAGGAATTCCGTTTCCTAATAATGTGACTGAAAACTGGCCAAGCCCAGTTTCTGCTGAGGACAGTGAAAGCACCCAGACAGGAGAGGGCACCTTCCTTCCAAAGCCCTGGAGAAGGTCACACCACGGATTAGAGCAGCTGCTTCCCGAGCAAAAGAGATAGTGAATTCAGCACCCAGTTACCACTGGTGGTCGGTCTCAGTTGTAAAACATTGATTATATTTTCTGTGAGCTGACATTTCTGAAACAATGTTGGACCTATAAAACATAAAATACTTTGGAGATCTAGGTGCTCAACTGTAACTGGAATCACCAGTACTGGCTGGCTAAATATTAAAGACCCTTCCTTCTTTTTATTTCTAGTCTGGACACCAAACAATTGGATTACTAGGGAATAGCAAAAGAAAATCTGTTCTACCAGATTTTAAGGATTATAGAAAATATCTAGTGACTTTTCAATACCTGATCTCTTGCCAGCACATTAGTACCCTTATTTTTCTACCTGGTTAGCCTTTTAAATTGAATAGTGAAATTGAAAGGGCTCTGGAAAAATAGTCTCTGCACACGATAATGGAATTTTTGGAAATTTCTTGGCACCTGGGCTAATTGCTGATCTGTAGTCTTGTTTGCTGGAATATATTTATCTCATAAACTTCATAAAATGGGTCAGGCCCTGATGGTCTATAGGTAGTAACAGCAGTGGTCCACAAATGTGCTTTTAAAATTGAGTGTATGTATGATAGATGCCCACCCTCACCTCTCTCTATATGCACCTACCCAGCACCCTCCAGGTGTGACATTTGCTATTTTAGATATCTAGAAATACAAGTCAACCCTTTGCCTGAAGAAATTGGTCTTTGTCACAAGAGAAGCAGACCTCATTCCCAGCCTAAAAGCAAGAATATATATGAGTTCCCTAAATATATCTGCTCTTTACAGCATTCACATATTCAGTCACAACTCCTCATAGGCTTCCATATGTGCCTATGTACCAACAAACCACGGAGATACTGACAAAGTTTGCAGTGGTGGCATGCTAGCCGACATGGCCTTAAATCCAACAGTGGGACTTCCGCACTGCGTCACCCCAGACAACAGCTGACTTCACAAGGCCCTCTTTAATTGCTATGTGGAGAGACAGTTGGAACATATGCTTAAACAGACCAGTGCTTAAATTACTAAGGGCCATTTGGAGCCACGGCCTTCCATATATTGCTGGATATCCAACACAAAAAAGAAAATGATCAGAATCGTTAATAACAGCGAAAATAGATCAGCATCCCCAGAACACTGGCGTCCGATTTCCTGTTCTTGGTGACACATGTAAGTCAGATCCACAATGTCACACCACTGTGAACACAAAGAAAGGATGCTCAGCAAAAACCTGTTATTCTAGGAGGCCATCAGCAAGGACACTATTTTCCTATATACCATGAAATGCAAAGATAATACTGGTAACAAATATTAGATCCCCACCTGGGTTTGATTCCTGGCTCAGCTACCCACTAGCTGTGTCCTTGGGCATGTTATTTAACCTCTCAGTGCTTCATCTGTTATACAAAAATAATACCTGCATCAAAGGGTTCTTTGTGAGGATCAACTGAAAGCACTTAGAATACTGTCTAGCAAGGAGTTAAGTATGCAATTGTTTGCCGCTAATATTAATTGTTAAATGATGGTTGGGATTTCATCTTTACTTTCATAAAACTTTTAAAAAGTCAAGTTAGCTTGCCTGCTATAGAAACGAGGAGATCAGGAAAAACGCTATTGTAGAACATATCATCTAAGTAGGACATATAACCCCTTGAGAGCTGCATAAGAGTTCAGAGGGGTGAATATTAGGTTTAAATACAATCTCCTCTAGAGGCCTTGAATTAATACAATGATGCTACGTTTGGATCTGACTTTCCTTATCTATTAACACCTCAACAATTTTTATAAGGATTTTAGAAGGATAAAAAGATAGTAGTACGTGTGAGATAATTTTATGTCTCACTTACTAGACCAAGTCATTGAAAACATGGACTGCTTCATGTTTATTTCTCCGAAGCACAGAGTAAGGATGCAATCTAGAGCCATTCTATAGAAATATCATCTGTAGATGGACATAAATTAACCATTTATGTATGATACCCTTCACTGACTGATATCAAAACAAAGCTACACTATTTCATTGCTAACTCTGTGGGGGCAAACAGGAAAGTCTGGCCTATAGGGAATGGCCAACTACGTTTAAGTGTTGAGTAAACGCAAAGAATCTGAAGACCAGAAGAGTGGAATTACTGCCCAACCCATTAATGAAAGCACAATTGATTGTTGTCCTTATTGGTAATTAACAAGAAGAGTCTCAGAAACTATTATTTATTGAGCTTGTATGTGCCGGCACTGTGCTAAGCTTGTATTTTCTCATGAAATCATTCCAATAAACTGAGGCATGTTATTAGGATTCCCATTTTGCAGATGGGGAAGGAGAAGGCTCAGAGAGTTAAAATAATTTCTGCAGCATCCTAGAGTGTGTACTGGAACCCAGGACACTCTTGAGTCCAGGGTCTGGGCCTCCGCTCACTATGTTATATTCTTTCCTGCTAAGCCATGAACTCATCTTTATCTGTGATAAAAATTGTAAACATGTTTTCCCTGTTTCCTCATTTATCTTCCTATTTTGATTATGGTATTTTGTGAGGGGTTATCTTTTCATTTTACGAAAGCAAAGAGTTAATATTCCTAATATGTAAAGATCTTCTAAAGATAGAAAAAAGCTGCAGTGTCAAGAAAAACAGGCAAGGGAGTATCAACAGGAAGTTTAAAGAAAAAGAAATGCAAATAGCCTGTGAGCTCAGCAACACTTATTATAAGAGAAATGCAAACTAACAGTGGGAAAATGACAGCATCAATGAGAATGATAACTGCAAAAGATTAAAACACTTCAAATGTATTTATATCTATGAGTTCATTATAGGACTAAGGAAACATGGAAAGGAAACTTCTCATTGGTCACCTTTAGAAGATGCCAGAGAACCAGATCATTATTTTGAAAATAGTAATGTATTAGTCCATTTCATATTGTTATAACAGAATACCTGAGATTGGGTAACTTAAAAAGAAAAGAGGTTTATTTGGCTCATGATTCTGGGACAGCTGCATCTGGTGTAGGCCTCAGGCTGCTTCTGCTCATGGTGGAAAGTGGCAGGCAGCCAGCAGGTACAAGCAGATCACATGGTGAGAGGAAGCAAGAGAGAGAGAGGAGGTTCTAGGGTCTTTTTAAACAACCAGCTCTCGCAGGAACTAATAGAGCGAGAACTCACTCACTACCCCCACCCCCAGGGAGAGCATTAATCCATTCAATGAGGGATCTGCCCCCATGACCCAAACCACTCCCAACACTGCCAAATGGGGGATTAGATTTCCACATGAGTTCTTAGGGGACAATAACATCCAAACTCTTATCAAGTAACTAATAGAAAAACAAGCATTTGTTCTGCCTTGCCTTGTAGCCTATAATCATATACTGAAGTTTTTATTGATAGAAATTTTTCACCAAAAATGAAGATAAAATAATAAAATCTCAACATCAACATTTTGCAGCCCCCTAATATAATAGCAGATGACTTAGGCAATGATTATCAATGGCTGCTAACATCACAAAAGAAAGAGAAGATATCATGTGCCTCCTGATGGAAGCATATGGCTTCATCTGTGAAGGAGTCTAGCCAAAAACATGCAACCTGCATCACATCAGCTGCTAGCCTTAAATCTCAGTTTACAGGGAATTCAGGTGACTGAGAACATATGCTATATACAATACCACAAGTTACAAGGAAAATAATGGTGAGTGATGGGGAAGCTATGGATTAAAAGAGTTAGAAGACATGAAAGTCAGTTTTAATGGATAGAACTTATTTGGGTCTCGATTTACAAATAACATGTAAGAAAAATTATAATTAGTAATTTGCAAAGTGACTAGATATTTGATATTAAAGAACTGTTAATACCTTTGGTATAATAATATCACTGCTGTATTTATAAAAAGGATCTCACCTTTTAAAGATAAATACTGAAATACTTAAGGAAGAAGTGGTCCATGGTAGGAATTTGCTCCAATGCGGGTTGGGTGATGTATAAAACACAACTGCCCATGAACTGGTAACTTTTAAAGTTGGCTTATGGGTACATAGGATTTCATTGCTCAGTTTCCTCTACTTAAATGGATGTTTAAATTTTTCCATAAAAAAATTATAATAAAGAGAACTATTTGCTGATATAGTGCATATAGCATCTGTATGACAAAAGTAGCTTGTTAAAACAGTAATAAGTTATCTGGGTGGTAGGATTTTGTATTATTATGACCTTTTTAAGTTTCAATTTTTTTCTTAATAAGTATGCGACACAGTTACAAACAGAAGTGGAGAATTTATTTTTAAAATATATTTTTCCTTATGATGCTTTAAACACTGATAGTATCTTACTGTTTAAACAATTGGGATGCAAATATTTTAAAACCTTAGGATTTGCTAAAGCTGGGCGGTAGGCACACAGGTATTCATTATATCATTTTCCTTAATTTTAAAAATGTAACACTTGATAAATATTAAAAACTCAAAAATAAAATGACTCCTGTTATTCCCCTCTATTTTGTTATACTGAATACTCTTTCTCCAAAATAACCTCTAGAAGCAAAATGTGTCACAGAATGCAAAAATCTTACTTAACCATAAATGTAAGAAAGATTTTTGCCATCCTTTCCAAAGAATTGTGTAAGAGATTGTAGGAATCTGCCCCATGGGGAAGCCAGCAAGGATACTAGTCAATCTATATATCTTGAAACATTTTGATTTTTAAAGGAATAAAAACATGACTTGTAATTCATTACATTGAACGGATTTTACTCTGATACTGTCCAATGATTAGGAAAAAGTCTTACTTCATTCAGTTAAAAATATTTCAAAGAGAAGAATTGACCAGGGTCACTGGGATCAGCAAGTCGAATTCTATTATTTTACAGATGGGAGAAGAATGGCTTATCCAAAGTCACAGAGACGGTGGAGGTCAGATGAATGACAGGAACCCAGGCCTCTGACGCCCAGTTCCCATCTTTCGTGACCACTGCTGCACAGTACTGCATCTCACCAAAGGCTGCTGTGATCCTGGCAAAACGACAAACCTACGTTATATCTATTATCAGAAAACAGGTGTGACAAATATGTGGATGCAGAAGGAATTGTGGTTTGTGTGGGGTGCTTGTGATGGGAAAGATAAGGTTAACGTTTTTCAATAGAGAGTACTTATTATAGCAGTTTTAGGTCCACGGCAAAGTTGAGTCAAGTCTACAGAGAGTTCCCATATATCCCTTGTACCTTACCCCTCCCCGGAAATGCATGGGATGCCCCACAATCGACACCCCAAACCAGAATGATACACTGTTACAATCGATGAACCATTACACTGACACACCATTATCACCTGACGTCCATAGTTTACATTAGGGTTTACTCTTGGTGTACATTTTGTGCATTTGACAAATGAACAATGGCTTCTATCCACTGTTATAGTGTCATGAAAAATAGTTTCTCTGCCCTAAAAATTCTCTGTGCTCCACCTATTCGTCCCTTCTTCCCCACCAAATCCCTGGCAATTACTGGTCTTTTACAGAAAATCCTATTGTCGTAACTGTTGAGTGTATATCTTTTACAGATTGCCTTTTTTCACTTAGTAATTATCCATTTAAGGTTCTTCCATGTATTTCCATGGCTTGATAGCTCATTTGTTTTTAGCACAGAATAATATTCCATTGCATAGATGTACTACAGTTTATTTATCCATTCACTTAAAGAAAGGCACGTTGGTTGTTTCCAATTTGGGGCAATTATTTAAAAAGTTGTTATAAACACCCATGTGCAGGTTTCTATGTAGATATAAGTTTTCCACTCATTTGGGTAAATACCAAGAATGTGATTGCGGGATCATATGATAAAAATATGTTTAGTTTTGTAAGAAACTGCCAAACTATCTTCAAAAGTGGCTGTACAGAGGGGTTCAATTTTAAAAATTAGTACCTAAGTGAAAATCACATACAATCAATAATATATTGAAAATATCTTAGACAGGTAGCATGTTGAAGTTGATATTTTATATCTGAAAAGCCACAAAGCTTTTAAATTCTACGAGGTCAAGGAATTTTTGGTGTTTACTGTATTCCCAGTACCAAGAACAGTTCTAGTACATTGTTAATTCTCATTAAATATTAAATGAATAGATAAATCCAAAGGAAAAAAATAACATTTCCAGTTTTATAGTAGAGAGTTTTGTTTGGTTAAACAAGTGAAGGCTCATCTTTAAGGGCCATGT
Organism: Galeopterus variegatus; assembly: GCF_000696425.1. Lineage (NCBI taxonomy): Eukaryota > Metazoa > Chordata > Mammalia > Dermoptera > Cynocephalidae > Galeopterus > Galeopterus variegatus. The sequence continues at coordinate 109,968 of NW_007732539.1, read as the reverse complement.
TGTGTGAAAAATACATATTTTTAAACAATAGAATCTCATTCAGCTGGAAAAAGTCCTTACCCTATGAAAGGTGTGAAAAACCTTTCATAGACAGACAGAGAGAGAAAAGCAGAACCTCATCTCTCCTTTTACTGTGGGGCATGTATTCACTGCATGGACCAGGGGACAGAATCTTCTGCACTGTTTAAATAGTTCTCTCTTTATTTGCCATGCACGTACAGCTGAATTTACATAAATTAAATGCACATAAGCTGAGACTCCACTATAATTGCAAAACCACTGCATTGGAAACAAGTCTTCATTGAAATCACATTAGAAACAAGAAAGATTAAATTAGATTTAGAAACATATTTAGTCCCATCAAGAGGTAGATTACAGAAAGTTTATAAAACACCACAGATACACACAGCAGGCCCCAAAGTGCCTTGGCTAGGAAATGGAACAGTCTTAGCACCTCTACAAGAGGAGGAAAGTGGTCGTCTAACCCCAAGGCATGAACTGTGGTTCATTCAAACCTTCCAACTCTTGCTCTGCAAATTTATGTGGCCATGAAAGCAAGCAATTCCCCTATTCATCTGGCCTCAGATTCCTAAATCGTAAAGGAGACATACTAATACCTTCTACACATGGTTGTTGAAAGGAGAGAGACTATGACAGATCTGGCACCCTGATTCTCAATTCTCAAGCCAACAGAAACAAGACCATTATAATAATTCCCTAAATCTAGGTAAGAAGCATTGAGAATGTACTCCAATCTTGCTACCATCACAAGTTTACTAACCCTAAGCCTTCCCAAAATCTTTTGCTTCTAATCTACAGCACAAACTAAGTTACTGTTTAATATTCATTAAGTATCCACCGAGCCCTGTGAATTACATAAATGTGCCTTAGATGGCTGGCTATTATTTTTCCCTCACCCTTCTTACCAGGCAAATGTGAAGCTAAATTAGCCACTTATCATAAAGTTTGCGGAAAACATTAAAGTCTAAAGAAATGCTTGATAATTGTTCTTAGCCATCTGGCACCAAGTGATGCTCATGAACTCACATGAACCATTTGGTAAAAATCCAAAAATGTCTATCTTAATTTTACATCTCACTTACTGAAAGTTCCAAGTTGAAAAATTTCTAAGAGGAGAAAATGGTTTATAAAAAAGGAAAACAAATGTGAAAATCCTTGAACTTGTTTACACTCACACAGAGAAGCTTAAAAATATCCACTTCTATCACCCTGATATTTTAACTAGTGAATCTAGGATAACATTGCACCTTTACTTCTCCCATGCACATACACATACACACACACACACACACACACAGACAGACATATATAACACACACTGTAAATGATAAAAAGTGGTTGCTTTTCTTTCTAAATCCTTTCACACAACTAGCAACATATCAATTCCTCTCACATAGAAGAGCGCTAGATCTACTATGGGTCTCTCCCCTCCCCTAGCCAAAGCCCTAAAAGCAGACCTCCACATGCCTGGATTATTATAACAGCCTTCTAACTGGTCTCTAATTGACTTATCCTTGTCTGATTTCAATCTGTTGTCCACACTATAGCTGGAAGAAACTTTGAAAAATAAACCATTTCCACTTCTCTGCCCAAAGTTTTCAAAGGCTTTTCACTGCCCTTAGAATAAAATCCCAAATTCTTAATATTACTTAAAAGATGCCCTGAGACCTGGCCTCTGACAACTTGCCCAGTCTCCTGTTATACCACACCCTTTACCTAAGTGGCACGCACTAGCCACGCTGGCCACCATTTCTGTTATGGCAAGGAGCCAAACTGTCTGGGCCTTAGGGTCTTGAGTGTATTGGAAATAGAAGATGTGATCTTTGCCGCACATGCAGTTAAAAAAATAATGTGAAGACAGGTTTGGGGGTGATTTGTGAATGGCTTGGCCCCTGTGTTTTCCCCTCATTTATAAAAAGGTTGGGTCCATTGGCCCAGGGATGTTCCAGAGCTTATTGCAAGTAATTTCCTTTCTCTAATAATGTAAATGTATCCATTATGTTAGAAATATTTTCTAATAAATTTTTTCATTCACATGTTCTCTTTCTCATTGTTCCCTACTTACCTCAAATTTCGGACACTTCACAATGTATTTATCCTCACAATTTATATAAGCTGGCAATCTGGATGCTAAACTCACTCCTCAAGCAGGGCTGAAATCAACTGAGCCACTCTCCTGGAGGAGTTAGAAAAACACTACTTATCTTTCAATGATTTTATGACAAGCTTCAGCTTCTGAAAATTACTGGATATTGCTCTAAAAATAAAACAATACAGATAATTACCCCTTAGAACGGAACAAATCATTATATTAATTTGAAAAGTTATCTTGGATATGGGGCAGAGAGTACTTATTTGAAAAAAAAAGATACCAATATACATGAAAAAGCTAATTTCTGAGAGGAAATAGGAGAACAAAGATTGTTTTGTGCTTTCTAAAATTCATTTTGCTGCTGCTAATAACCAATCGAATACTGTACAGTCTCCTAGAGCCCTTGGAAAGAATTACAGAAAGCATGTTCTAAGGAGAGGAATGAAAGAACATTATAGGTGAGTGAAAAGTATCTTCGTAATTTGGGGAAAAAAATATTTGGAAATTCTTTGGGATAGGAACTCAGTGCAAAGAGGTTCACTTAGAAATATAGCTATTATAATTCCAAGGGAAGAAATATAATGCAGTCTTATAGAGATCAGCAAAACAGAATAAAGGAAATATTAGTAATGGTAATAATAAATTCCAAGCCCTAGTCATATGTATTGCCTCATTTCTTTCTCTTAACAATCTATGAGGAAGCTTCTACAACAATCTTCACTTCATATGTGGGAAAAACAAGAAACTTGCCCAAAGTAGCGGTGCTGGGATCTGAGACAAGGTAGCTTGGTCCCAGAGTACACACTCATAACAATGTCACTGTGCTGTTCCTCGTGTCTTAAAGTCAGACACAATGGGATACATTAAATATAACACTTTTTTTTT
>NW_007732539.1:103844-105982 GCF_000696425.1 Galeopterus variegatus | reverse complement strand
GCTTAGATATTTAAATGTTATAAAATGCAAATAGTAAAAAGTCATTTAACTTAAAATATTGGAAATTAACATTATTAAAATTAAATATTAATAATATTTACTAGAAGGCATGCATCCTGGTTTACTTCTGTTTTCCTGTCGTAATAATTGGTAGCACTGAGGATCAGAGAGGATTCATTTTTGTTATTGCAAAAGAAACTCCCTGGCCTATAACATACCAACTCACCAAATTAGACAAAGATCTTCATTCTTTTTATAAAATATACCAACCAGTGCCTGTGTTACAATAAACAACCGAAGCTACTACACTACTCTTTTCTATCTCGCACATTTCTGTCCCCATCAGTGGCATAGTATGTATACCAGGAGGCAACTGTACTTGTCCCCAAACCTGTTTATTTCACTTATTTTTATTTGTAAAAGCACGTTTCCACAATACTTATTATAAACATGGGGTAAATCAATAAAATGTGTGGAAAAAACATAATTGCCATTTCCATGGAAAGTAAGCTGAAAATCAGTGGTAGAAATACCACTATAAAGTGACAAAAAATATTAAGCTGCATGAAAGCTAAATTCCATAGAGTAGAAGTTAGAAGTGGAATGGCAGAGACACAAAAATCAGGTACTCTCAGTTGACGTGGAGGGTGTGTGGGAAGACAGAGCGCATCATGGAAAGTGTTTAACTTTGAAAAATAAGTAGCATTTTGGAAAGTGGAAATAATACAAATTTAAGTTAATATGACTAAATATGGACCACTGGTAGAGTTTAATTTAGAAGGCAACAAGAAGCATACTTGTACAGAGAACTACCAAGCTGAAACACAATATTAAATAAAGAGGGAACTGCCAGTCTTGGTAACCCTAATTATACAGAGATTTTAACCTGAAACCATGGATGAGCTGCTCGGGGTACCATGAAAACCTTGCAATTTATATAAAATGTGTTATTTGCATTGGGGGGGGNTTTAAATCTTTAATCCATTTTGAGTTGATTTTAGTATATGGTGAGAGGTATGGGTCTAGATATAACACTTTGTCACTAATCCCCAAAGCAGAGTTGAGTTAGTAGCTCCTGCTAATGCAGGAAAAAAACTCAGAACATTGCAGAAATGAGGCAAACTAAGTCCTAGAGATCTTCTGACTTACCTCAAATGCCCCCTGATTTCTATTCCATAGTAGTCTTAATAAGCCGTGGTACTTAACTGGCAAATATACATGGAGTGCCTTTGAAACACTTGTTGCAATGTTGACAAATAGGTCAGAGACAGGATGACCAATGGTTTAGTAGAATAAGTACAAGACCCTGTGGGATCACAAATGAAGGGGTAACTCACACAGGGGGCAACGGAGAGAGGCAGCTGAACTTGACTGATGCTCTTAACCGTGAGTTTCTATCCATCCTTGTAGATATACAGCTCCACAAAATTTATAAAATAAAAGCAATTGCTGAGGAAAGGCAATGAGACTTGGTGGACATTTCATCTGTGAATCTTAACACTGCCAAAGGTAATATCAATGTCCTCAAATCCTTAAAGTAAATACAATTAATTTAATGTGATTGCTTCAAATAAATACATTTAAGAATGTGTCTTAAAAATATATTCCATATAGTACTTGAAAAATAAATACCCAGTAAATTCCATTATTAATATTAACAACAAATCATAATTATTTAATGCTTGCTGTATGTACCAGATATCCAATCTCATAACAAACTCTACTTGGTTATAACTATTATCCCCATTTTACAATTGAGAAAACTTAGATTAACTAGCTTGAATAAATTTTATAGATATAAAGAGGCAAGAGCTCCCAGTCATTGATTCTACAGGAAAAGTCATTAAATCCTATACATAACTCCTTGCTTAGATATTTAAATGTTATAAAATGCAAATAGTAAAAAGTCATTTAACTTAAAATATTGATAATTAACATTATTAAAATTAAATATTAATAATATTTACTAGAAGGCATGCATCCTGGTTTACTTCTGTTTTCCTGTCGTAAAAATTGGTAGCACTGAGGATCAGAGAGGATTCATTTTTGTTATTGCAAAAGAAACTCCCTGGCCTACAACATACCAACTCACCAAATTAGACAAAGATCTTCATTCTTTTTATAAAATATACCAACCA
>NW_007732539.1:100418-102335 GCF_000696425.1 Galeopterus variegatus | reverse complement strand
ATCATAATTACCAGCTTTATTTGCTTTTAAGTATTGGTAAAGACATCAGAAGTCATGGGCAGTGATTTGGGAAAGCAGAAAAGTAATGCTGGACAGAAAGATTAAGTGGAGTGAGCATACATCACATTCAGAAAAACTCTTAATTAAGCCTAGCCAGTAGACAAGAACTCTGATATGGAGACCAAACATCACGGGGAAGAAATATGCTCTATAATCAAAAAAGAACATAAGCAATAGGATACACATTTTCTAAAAAATTGCTAATGATTCTATCCAGGGTAAAGAATTTAAATTTTTCACCCTTAAGATACAGAATACACTAAAATAATGCATCACTAGAGATTCAAAAAATTAAAAATAAGTGTCATAAAAATATTTTAAAATAAATAAAAATAAATGGTCATAAAATAAACATCATTAAAAATGCATAGTATTGTATTTTCATATCCTCAACATCACTAAAAGGGAGATTAACTTCAGGGACATACCAGCATGCAAGAAAGAGAACCAGTTTTATCTGTCTCTCAAAAAGATGTATGGGCCCAATTTAATATGTTTTGAAATCCTACTTTTATTAGCATGCTTCAAAGTGGTAGTTAAATACAGATCATTATTCAGTGCATGTTTAATTACCTACTGTTGCAGTGGGCTACTGTGAACTTGCAGGGAGAGGCAGGAAACACTGAGGCTTGTGACAGGAAACAGAGTTTGATATGCCAGCACTGGCCCAGCAGACTCCTGTCCAAAGGCTAAGCCCCAAATTCAGCAGGCCTGTTATTTTTTATCTCAGCATTTCCGGGTTTTTGCAACAAGGCACTAGGGGTGATCTTATGATCTTACATGGCTATGACTGTCTCAGGGTGAACAAGTACAGCAAGAGAAGTAGAAGGGAAAATTCTGTTACAGCGGTGTGTGTCAACCGCAGTGTAAAACAAGGCGGGGCTGCAGCTGTAGCTAGATCTGTATGACATCTGGGTGAGGGTCTTGGTTATAGTATAGTGGGGCACAGCTGGGCAACCATGAGTGCCTTATGGCCACAGCCACGTGGGACACAGCCAGGTAAGTACAAGTGCCCCACCTATCAGTACTTCTTTGAGATTAAAAATGTCTGCAGATCAAATATCCCCACATAGCAGGCCCCGTTATCTATTCATTCAGCCTGGAAGTCACAAAATATGTTGTTCCACATTAAAATCTGTTTGCCGGTACTTCAGGGAGCTGATTTCAAAGGAAAAACAAAACACACCTGCTTCACATCTCAGGAAGAACACAAGCTCCTGCTTTATCACTTGATTCTATGTTTACATGGATTCCACAGCACAGGTCAACCCTCAGCCCTTCACTGCATCACTACTTTTACATAACAATCTCAGTTTTTACACAACTAGCCCTTCAAATCCAAATCATGTAAAACGGCTACACTTTCCATTTATTTATTTTTTGGAGAGGGCTATTTATGGGGCTATGATCATGTTTATAAGGAGCTTCTCCTTTAAGCTAGGAGGTTTCTCACGGGTATTCTTTATTTTTTAAAGAAAACATTTTGTATGTTTGAAACAATAAAACTTATATGTGTATCTGATCATAAATACACTCATACACATACACACATGCATACACAGAAACACCAAAATCTTAACAGTGTTTACTGCTCAATAATAGGATTATGAGTGATTTTCACTTTTCTTATTTATATTTGTATGTATTTTTGAAAAATTTCTTCTAAATGTGTATTATTCTTATCTTAAGTTACAAAACTAGTCTTTAATTGAGAAAGCATATTTAATAAATCATTGTCAATTTTTATAATCTTTCAAGCCCATTCTTTGTTGATAGTCTCCACATTTATATGGTTAAGCCATCGTTGCTGTGCTTCTTATCTATGACCACATTATTTTTTTCTGTTTATTTTTTTGA
>NW_007732539.1:97336-100306 GCF_000696425.1 Galeopterus variegatus | reverse complement strand
TCTTTATTTTTTAAAGAAAACATTTTGTATGTTTGAAACAATAAAACTTATATGTGTATCTGATCATAAATACACTCATACACATACACACATGCATACACAGAAACACCAAAATCTTAACAGTGTTTACTGCTCAATAATAGGATTATGAGTGATTTTCACTTTTCTTATTTATATTTGTATGTATTTTTGAAAAATTTCTTCTAAATGTGTATTATTCTTATCTTAAGTTACAAAACTAGTCTTTAATTGAGAAAGCATATTTAATAAATCATTGTCAATTTTTATAATCTTTCAAGCCCATTCTTTGTTGATAGTCTCCACATTTATATGGTTAAGCCATCGTTGCTGTGCTTCTTATCTATGACCACATTATTTTTTTCTGTTTATTTTTTTGATACATAGTTGATTGTACTTGTGTGGGGTACAGAGTTGAATATCAATATCTGTGTGCAATATGTGATGCTCAAATCAGGATAATTAGTATATTCAACATTATACAATGTAATCGTTTTTGTGGCCTTTTACCAATACCTACCTTACCCCCTCCACCCCTTTCCCATCTCTGGTAACCTCAGTTCTGTTCTCTCCTTTTGAAAGTTCAATGTATTATCGTAACTGATGTATCTATTTTTTAAATTTATTTGTTTATGTCTTTAGCTCCCACTTACAAGTAAGGACATGCAGTATTTCTTTCTGTTTCTAGCTTATTTCACTTAACATGATTTTCTCTAAGTTCATCCATGTTGCTGCAAATGGCAGTATTTCATTCTCTTTTATGCCTGAGTAGTATTCCATTGTGTAATATTTTCCTTATCCAGTCGTCTGACAATGGACATTTAGGTTGGTTCAACTCCTGGCTATCGTAAATAGATCTGCGATAAACATGGGGGTGCAGGTATACCTTCAACATGGTGATTTCCATGTCTTTGGGTATATACCCAGTGGTGGATTGCTAGATCATATGGCAGTTCTATTTGTAGTTGTCTGAGGAACCTCCAAACTGTTTTCCATAGTGGCTGTGCCAATTTACAGTCCCATCAACAGCGTAGGAAGGCTCCCCTTTCTCCTCATCCTCACCAGCATTTGTTATTCTCTTTTTGATAGTAGCCAGTCTAACTGGCTTGAGATAATATCTCAGTGTGGTTTTGATTTGCATTTCCCAGATACTGACTGATGTTGAGCATTTTCTCATGTGTCTGTTAGTCATTTGTATATCTTCCTTTGAGAAATGCCCATTCAGCTCCTTTGCCCATTTTTTAGTTGCATTATTTTTTTGTTTACTGTTAAGCTGTTTGAATTCCTCATATTCTGGATACTAATCCTTTGTCAGATACATAGTTCGCAAATATTTTCTCCCACTTGGTAGGTTGCCTTTTTGCTCTGTTAATTGTTTCTTTTGCTGTGCAGAAGCTTTTCAGTTTGATATAATCCCATTTGTTTATTTTTCCATTTGTTGCCTGAGCTTTTGGGGTCATATTCATAATGTCTTTGCCTAGTCGTACTTTCTGAAGTGTTTCCTCTATGTTTTCTTTTACGAGTTTTATAGTTTCCAATTTTATATTTAAGTCTTTAATCTATTTTGAGTTGATTTTGGTATACGGCAAGAGGTACAGGTCTAGGTTCATTTTTCTACATATGTATGTCTAGTTTTCCCAGCACCGTTTATTAAAGAAGCGTCTTTTACCCAATGTATGTTCTTGGTGCTTTCTTTTTAAATGATCTCAATTCTGGTTTTGAGGTCCTGTCCCTACACTTAAGCAGATCATCTGCAGAGATTTAGAGAATTGCAAATAGTTACCAACACAATATCATTTTTTAAAAATTGAAACATGATTGATTGCATATATCTGTGGGGTACACAGTGTTGAATATCAATACCTGATACAATATCATTCTGCCCAGAATCATTAGCAAGTTTTTTTGAGACATCATCTCTCAGACGGGAAGAAAAAATGACAGGGTTTAAGTCCTGAATTTAAGAGAGAAGAACCAAAAAACAATTTAAAATATATAAGTGGTGCTTGGAATAATTTATTTGATTACATGTACCACAAGTATTTTCCTTCATGTTTTTGTAATGAACCTGACTATGAAAAAACAAATTTAGGTCTGCTGTCTGTGTTATTATGAGTTGAGCTCATTTTGTGCAGAAAACCAACAGTTTAATTGCTTGATTTATATTTGGCTAGTAGAAGGCATATCAAAACATTACTCTTTTAATTATGTCAATTTATATCTGAAAAGCTAAATTTACAAAGGCAATAACATTAATTATTTATTTGCCCATTAAAGTTAAATATACATTCCCAAACTAATTGTCTTCATATGTCTACCAAAAAATTAAAAATAAGTTTGTTCACTGATTTATATGGGGAGGGCACATATACTCTCAGTGGGTTGCTTATTTTTTTTCCTTTTCCCCGTATTACGTGAAAATAGGTATAAAGTACTTTCTTTATCTATATAATACTCAACATAGCTTCCTTTTTTGTTCTTTGGCTAAAACACATTTTTAAAAAGAAAGGAAGAGATAGAGTCAACTAACATTTATTCAATGCTTCTTCTGTATCATACTTCACATGTACTAGTTCATTTACTCCCAGAAGTGAATGCAATTCTAACTAGAATTATCTCCTTTTCAAAGATGAGAAAAACCATAGTTCAGAAAGATTAAAAAACTTGATAAAGCAAGCTGCAAAACAACAGTCCAATTCAGGACTTGCTCTAGAAAGAATTGAGATCCTACCATTTATGGTATCCTGTTTTAAAACGTGTTATTCACAGCAGATTGGACAATTGCTAACTCATGATTCCCTATAGAGAAGATTTCCTTTAATGTCAACATCAAGCTGTTTAATGAAGATTTTATTCATAGCCTGATTTGGATATTGGCATAAAAATAACCAAAGAATACAACCAAAAGTATTAAAATCATAGATTAGTGTGTACCCCAATGACCTAAATCCA
>NW_007732539.1:85647-96565 GCF_000696425.1 Galeopterus variegatus | reverse complement strand
AGAAAGAGAAAGAAAGAAAGAGAAAGAAAGAAAGAGAAAGAAAGAAAGAGAAAGAAAGAAAGAAAGAACAATGACAATAACACACTGAACTTTCAAAAGGAGAGAACAGAACTGTGGTTACTAGAGGTGGGAAAGAGGGAGGGGGTTAGCAAGAGAATGGTAAAGAGTCACAAAGAATGATTATGTTTTGAAATTAACATACTAATTATCTTGATTTGATCTTTACATATTCTACATAGGTATTGATATTTAACTCTGTACCCCACAAATATGTATAATAAATTATGTTTCAATAAAAAAATACTTTGAATAAAAAAATCATGAACCACTTTACAGTGCCTTCCTTCTACCATTATTGTAGAATAAATGTTATGGTTTTAAGGGAAAAAAAGTAGAATTCAATATTAGGCAGGACCCTCAGACTGTAACTCGAAAGGGGGTTTAGAGATTAAAGATTATAATGCCCATATTACTATATTTTGGGGCATACTGTGAAGAAAATGTGAAATGGATAAGAAACAACTATGAAAATTATCAAACATTATACACATACAAGGTAGAATAATTAGAATGACTATTTTGCACCTAAAGAATCCCCATGGAATATACCCTGCGTTTATGTGGAGACTGCAATCCAGCTCTATTCTCTTGTAAACTGAAAGGCTTACAAAATTTATCTGATATACAAGAAGTTTAGTCAGTATCTGGTCCAAGAAAAATTTAATTAATGTGTGACCTTAACAGAGACAATTAGCAAGAAGTCTTTAATTAACATTCAATAAAATATTCTGAAATAAGAATGCCTTCAAAAGGGCTTTAGTCCTTTCATTCATTAATATTTTAAGCAAGTTTTTATATACAGGAAAAACAAGATATTAAACATGTATTTATGCATACACACTTTAAATAATATAACTAAATTGCTAATGGTTATAGAGCAATTAAGGCCATACTAATACACAATGGAAAGCAAATTTGTGCATTTTTAAAGAGAGATTTAAATTATACTTTGAATGTCTGCAAGTCTACTGGGAAGTAAAACAAGATTCCACTTTAGGTGACTCTCGGAAACATTTCCAAATGTGACCTGATGATTTTAGAGATATTCTATAGTAGTTTTAAATCTAATATATCACAATAAATTACCTTCTTAGATTGCCTTGAAACCCTTCATGTATCATTCATTATGATAAAGTTTTGCTGGAGGCTGGTATCTGAAAACAACAGATTTATTTGTCTAAGAAGCATTGGGCTATTTGCTTTGGGAAGACAGAGGCCATTTATAAATAGAGGGAAAGACTACGCATATTTTCACATTGCTTACATTGTTTAAATGGAAATATTTAATTTTTATTATATGTAAAACTGAGAAGAAATAAAGACATAAAGCAATGCATCTGCATTTAATTACTAAAAGGATTTTCAAATCCTGAGATCTCACATGGCACAGTTTTTTGTAATGTCAGAATAACTCATCACCCACAGCAGAATAACATTATTCAGTATCAGAAGTGGGTATGACATCTTATGGGACAATCTTTCATTTTCACTGATGAAGTCTAGAGTAGCAGTGGGGACCTGGACATTTCTTTTGGAGTCTGCTAATCATTCTGACATCATGAGAATCTGGATTTGAAATAGCAGTAAGACCTTGAGATTCATCTAGAAGTAGCTAAAATTTACCAAATCCAGAAAATCTAGCCAGTTAATGAATCTTATATACTGATTACTGTTACAAATCGCACAAAAATCTTGCAGAAAACTATAGTAAAGGCAGCAGACATGGCCGTTGGATGATTTATTTAATCACATTTTATGTGTTAAAACATTGAAAATTGGTGGAAAAATACCATTTAATCCCACATGTTTTTTCCTCTTTCAAAATTTTTATTTTTATTTTATTGTTTTAATTGACATGTAATAATTGTACATATTTTTGGGGTACAGAGTAACATATCATTATATGTATACAATGTGTGATGATCAAATCAGGCTAATTAGCATGTCCATCACCACAAACCTTTATCATTTCTTTGTGATAAGAGTATTTGAGCTTCTCTCTTCTAGACATTTGAAAACATACAACAAATTTTTATTGGTTATTGACGCCTAGTACTACAATCCAATACTAGGACTTGTTCTTCCTATATAGATGTAATTCTGTATCTGTTAACCACCTTTCCCTATCACCTCTCAATCCTACCCTTCCCAGTCTCTAGTAACCCCAGTTCTATTCCCTACTTCTATGAGATCACTTTTTTTTTTTTAGCTTCCACATATAAATAAGAACATGCAGTCTTTATCTTTTTGTGCCTGACTTATTTCACTTAACATAATGTCTTCCAGGCTCATGGATATGTTGCTTCAACATGGATATGTTGCTTCAAATGACGGATTTCTTTCTTCTTATGGATGAGAGGTATTTCATTGTGTGTATATGCAAAATTTTCTTTTTTTGGGGGGAGGTGTGCGGTGGACTTCCAGTTGAGTGTTTCTTACATTAACAAACCTCTAGCATAATTTATATTCTTTATTAGAGTAACTTTAAGTGTGTAGTTGAAAATAACAGTTCAATTATTACATCAAGTTTAACTTTCTAAATTTATTATTAGTATATAATTCTTATAAATCATAATATTTATGCCATTTGCCCAACCTATCACTTCCCAACCCCCCTCCCCCCCCTCCCCATCTCTAGTATCCTTAGGTTTGTTCTCTTCTTCTGAAAGTTCAACATACTGTTGTGGTCTTTCTTTCCTTCATTCCTTCTTTCTGCTCTTCTTCCCTCCCCTGCTTCCTTCCTTCCTAGCAGCCAGTTATGAAGGAGAACATATGGTATTTCTCTTTCTTTCTTTGGCTTATTTCACTTAACATAGTTTTCTCCAGGCTCATCCATATTGCTTCAAATAGCAGAATTTCATTTTTTATGGCTGAGTAGTATTCCACTGTGCATGTATACCACATTTTCTTTATCCACTCATCTGTCAATGGACACTTAGGTTGGTTCCTTATTTTGTTTATTGTAAATGGAGCTGCAATGAACATGGGAGTTCAGGTATCTCTTCAACATGATGATTTCCATTCCTTTGGATATATACCCAGTAGTGGGATTGCTGGATCATACGGTAGCTCTATGTGTAGTTGAGAAACCTCCATACTGTTTTCCATAATGGCTGTGCTACTTTACAGTCCCACCACCAGTGCAGAAGAGTTCTCCTTTCTCCATATCCTTGTCAGCATTTGTTATTCTCAGTCTTTTTAAAAATGGCCAGCGTAACTGTGGTGAGATATCTCAATGTGGTTTTGATATGCATTTCTCTGATGACTATTGATGCTGAGCATTTTTTCATGTACCTGTTAGCCATTTGTATGTCTTTTGAAAAATGTCTATTTCTGTCCTCTTCCCATTATTTGATTGGATTACTTGTTTTTTTACTGTATAGTTGTTGAGTTCTTTGTATATTCTAGATATTAATCCCTTGTCAGATGTATAGTTTGCAAATATTTTCTCCCATTCTATATGTTGTCTTTCCACTCTGTTGATTGTTTTAATTGTTGTGCAGAAGCTTTTTAGTTTGATATAATCCCATTTATTTATTTTTTCTTTTCTCGCCTTTGCTTTTGGGGTCTTATTCATAAAGTCTTTGCCCAGTCCTACTTCCGGAAGTTTCCCATATGTCTTCCTTTAGTAATTTTATGGTTTGGGGTCTTGTATTTAAGTCTTTAACCCATTTTTAGTTGATTTTGGTATACGGTGAAAATTGCAGGTCCTATTTCATTCTTCTGCATATAGAAGTCCAATTTTCCCAGCATCATTTACTGAAGAGGTAGTCTTTTCCTCAATGTATGTTCTTCTTGCCTTTGTCAAAAATCAGTTGGCTGTATGTGGGTTGATTCCTAGGTTTTCTACTCTGTTCCACTGATCCAAGTATCTGTTTTTATGCTAGTACCATGCTGTTTTGGTTACAATAGCTTTGTAATATAACTTGAAGTTGGGTAGTGTTATGCCTCCAGTGTAATTTTTTTTTCACTCGGGATTGCTTTGGCTATTCGGGGTCTTTTGTTGTTTCACATGAATGTTTGGATTGCTTTTTCTATTTCTATGAAGAATGCCATTGGTATTTTGTCGGGGATTGCACTGAATCTGTAGATTGCTTTGGGTAGAATGGAAATTTTTACTATTAATTCTTCCCATCCAAGAGCATGGTATGTCTTTACACCTTTTTGTGCCCTCTTTAATTTCTTTCTGTATTGTTTTGTAGTTCTCATTGTAGAGATTTTTCACCTCCTTGGTTAAATTAATACCTAAGGGTTGGTTTTTTTTTGGTGATTATTCTAAATGGGCTTACTTTCTTGATTTCATTTTCTGCTAGTTTGTTATTTGAGTATAAAAACACTATTGATTTGGGGGTATTGATTTTGTATCCTGCAACATTATCAAAATTGTCAGCTGTAAGAGTTTTTTGGTAGAGTCTATAAGTTTTTCTATATATAACATCATGTCATCAGAAAACAATGCCAGTTTGACCTCATCCTCTCCAATCTTGATGCCCTCTATTTCTTTCTCTCACCTGATTGCTCTGGCTAGTACTTCCAATACTATGTTAAACAGGAGAGGTGAGAGTGGGCATCCTTGTCATCTTCTTGTTCTCAAGGAACAAGGATGATACTGGCAGTGGGCTTGTCATAGATGGTTTTTATAGGATTGAGATAATTTCCTTCTATACCTAATGTGCTGAGATTCTTAATCATGAAGTGATGTTGAATTTTGTTAAGTTCCTTTTTTGTATCAATTGTGATAATCATATGGTTTTTGTCCTTGCTTTTGTTGATGTGGTTTATCACATTTATTGCATGTATCAAACTTACATGTGTGGAATGAATCCCACTTGATCACAGTGTATAATTTTTTTGATGTGTTGCTGCAATCTGATTGCTAGTATTTTGTTGAGGATTTGTGCATGTATGTTCATCAAAATTATTGGCCTCTAGTTTTTTTTCTTGTTGTATCTTTATCTGGTTTTGGTATCAGCATGAGGCTGGCCTCACAAATGAGTTTGGGAGAATGGCTCCTGTTTCAATTTTTTTGAAAAGTTGAAGGAAGTGGTATTTATTCTTCTTCAAAGATTTGATAGAATTCAGCTGTAAAGCCATCCAGCCCTGGGCTTTTGTCTGTTGGGAGACTGCTGATTACTGCTTCAATCTCTCTCCAATCTTGATGCCCTCTATTTCTTTCTCTCACCTGATTGCTCTGGCTAGTACTTCCAATACTATGTTAAACAGGAGAGGTGAGAGTGGGCATCCTTGTCATCTTCTTGTTCTCAAGGAACAAGGATGATACTGGCAGTGGGCTTGTCATAGATGGTTTTTATAGGATTGAGATAATTTCCTTCTATACCTAATGTGCTGAGATTCTTAATCATGAAGTGATGTTGAATTTTGTTAAGTTCCTTTTTTGTATCAATTGTGATAATCATATGGTTTTTGTCCTTGCTTTTGTTGATGTGGTTTATCACATTTATTGCATGTATCAAACTTACATGTGTGGAATGAATCCCACTTGATCACAGTGTATAATTTTTTTGATGTGTTGCTGCAATCTGATTGCTAGTATTTTGTTGAGGATTTGTGCATGTATGTTCATCAAAATTATCGGCCTCTAGTTTTTTTTCTTGTATCTTTATCTGGTTTTGGTATCAGCATGAGGCTGGCCTCACAAATGAGTTTGGGAGAATGGCTCCTGTTTCAATTTTTTTGAAAAGTTGAAGGAAGTGGTATTTATTCTTCTTCAAAGATTTGATAGAATTCAGCTGTAAAGCCATCTGGCCCTGGGCTTTTGTCTGTTGGGAGACTGCTGATTACTGCTTCAATCTGATTGCTTGTTATTGGTCTGTTCAGGTTTTTTATTGCTTCTTGGTTAAGTCTTCTCAAAAAAACCAACGTTTTGTTTCATTGATCTTTTGTATTGTTTCTTGTGTCTCTATTTCATTTCATTCTGCCCTGATCAAGATTATTTCCATCCATCTACTACTTTTGGGATTGAATTGTTGTTGTTTTTCTAGTTCTTTGAGGTGTAGTGTTAGGTCATTTGTTTGAAGTCTTTCCATTCTTTCGATGTAAGAATTTATTGCAATAAACTTCCTTCTTATTACTGCTTTTGCAGTATCCCAGGGGGTTTGGTCTGATGTATCTTTATTAGTTTCAAGAAATTTTTTTTTGGTCTGATGTATCTTTATTAGTTTCAAGAAATTTTTTGATTTCCTGTTTAATTTCTTCTTGGACTCATAGGCCTTTCAGGAGTATGTTGTTCAATTTCCACGCACTTGAGTAGTTTCCTGTATTTTGCTTGTTATTGATTTCCAGTTTTAATTCATTGTGGTCAAAGATACTTGGGATGATTTCAATTTTTTAAAATTTGCTAAGACTTGATTTGTGACCTAGAAAGTGGTCTATCCTGGAGAATGTTCCATGTGCTGACAAGAAGAATATATATATTCTCTGGTTGTTGAATGAAATTTTCTGTAGATGTCTGCCAGGTCCAGTTGATTTAAGGTGTAGTTTAAATCCTGTGTCTCTTTGTTGATTCGTTGCCTGGAAGTTCTGTCTAATGCTGAGAGAGGGTTTTTTAGAATACCCACTATTATCATATTTTGGTCTTTCTCTTCTTATAGGTCTAAGAGTGTTTTACATATCTAGGTGTTCCAATGTCAGGTGCATACATATGTATCAGTGGGTGCATACATATTTATCAGTGTTATGTCCTCTAACTGGATAGATCCTCTTATCATTATATAATGGCCATCTTTGTCCCCTTTTATGGTTTTGGGTTTAAAGTTATTTTACCTGACATAAGAATAGCTACGCCTGCTCATTTTTGGTTTCCATTTGCATGGTATATCTTTTTCTATCTCTTCACTTTTAGTCTGTTTGTCTTTATAGGTAAGGTGGGTCTCTTGAAGACAGAATATAGTTGGATCTAGCTTTTTAATCCAATCAGTCAGTCTATGTATTTTGAATGGGGAGTTGAATCCATTTACATTTAAGGTTGTTATTGATAAGTACTGCTTTACTCCTGTCATTATATTGCTTTTGGTTTAGATGATTCAAATATCATTTTCCCCTTTATTCCCTTTTATTTTTCATCATCAATGTTAATTGGCTTTTTGAGGTGACATGACTTAGCTTCTTTGTCTTTCTCATTTGCATTTTGTTTTTAATGATGGGTTTTGCTCTTTGTGAAATCATGATATTGATTATTGTTTTTTAGATTCTGGATGCAGGACTCTATTTCTCGAAGGGTTGGTTGCATGGTAGTGAATGCCAATAATTTTTGTTTGTCAGGGAAATACACTATTTCTCCCTTATTTCTGAAGGATAACCATGCTGGGTACAGAATTCTTGGCTGGCAACTTTTTTCTTTTAGTAATTTGAATACATCATCCCATTTTCTTCTGGCCTGTAAGGTTTCAGTTGAGAAGTCTGCTGTTCATCTGATTGGGGCTCCTTTATAGGGAAATTGACACACTTGCTGCTTTAAGAATTCTCTTTGGCTTTGAGTTTTTGACAATTTGACTATCACATGTCTTGGAGAGGATAATTTTGGATTGAATTTGTTTGGGGATCTTTGGGCTTTCTTGATCTGAATGTCTGCATCCCTCTCTATACCTGAGAAGTTTTCTGTTATTACATCCTTGAATAAGTTTTCAGTGCCTCTTCTCATTTTTCCTCCCCTTCTGGAATACCCATGATTCAGATGGTTGTGCACTTGAGGTTGTCTGCTAGCTCTCTTAAATTTTTTTTCTTAAATTCTTTTTCCTTTTTCTTGTCTACCTGGGTTATTTCAAAAAGACCACCTTCGAGTTCTGAGATTCTTTATTCTGCTTGCTCAAGCCTGCTGCTCAAGCTTTCTGTTCTGTTTTTTATTTCCTTGAGAGAACCCTTCATTTCCATGAGTTCTGTTACATGCTTTTTTTTTTTCCTTTTTGTCTTTTTTCGTGACTGGCAACGGATCGCAACCCTCAGTGTCGCGCCCGTACCGGACCGGGACCGGCAACGGGATCGCAACCCTCGGTGTTGCGCCCGCACCTCGCTCAGCCAGTGAGCGGCCGCCGGTCTGTATGTGGGATCCAAACCCTCAGCGGGAGCGCCACCGCGCTCCCAAGTGGCGCACTGTAGTAGTGCGCCACCAGGCCGGCCCCTGTTACATGCTTTTTAAAGTTATTAATCTTTCTGTAAATTTTCTCCTTCAGATCTTGAATATTTTTTCTTGTTTCACTGTTCTCTAGTTGATTCTTCTCTTACTTCTTGGAGTTTTCTTAAAAATCAGTGCTTGGAATTCCTTTTCAGTCATCTCAAAGGTTTCTTACTCTATGGGGTTTGGTCCTTCAGAATTAATATTCCTTTAATGATGTCATATATTCTTATTTATTTGTAGTTCTAGTATTTTTATGCTGATGTTTGGTCATATGGTAGAATACTTATTTCTTTTATTGCTCTGGAGTGGGTTATGAGGGAGAAGATTTCTTCCTCTATTTGTAGGTTTTGCTGGTGAATCTTCTTGTATCGATGCAGTTGAGTGTGTGGTGGGCTGCCTTGGCTCCTGTTTGGTCAGTGCACAAGTCCTGCACACTCACCTGGGCCACTGCATGGTGTGTGGTAGGTCTGTGTACCCTTCTGGTGCTTGAGTGTGTGTGAGCCCTTGGCTGTGTAGGTCCCCAGATGCAGTGTGGGTCCTGCACACTCACCTGGGCTTCCACATGGTAGGCAGGTGGGCCTGCATGTGCCTTTCTGGTGCTCAGGTATGGGCAGGCCTGTGGCTGCATTGCTTCCAGGGGGTGGCGCAGGTCCTGCGCACCCATTTGGGCCTGCATGCACCCTTCCAGTGCTCGGGGACAGAAGGGAGCCTTGTGGCTGCATCAATCCCCAGGTGTGGTGCCCATTTTTCTTTATCCATTCATTAGTTTCTGGACACATGGCTTGATTCCATACCTTGGCTATTGTAAATAGTGGTTTTGCCTCTTTTGAAGTATACGTTTTTAAAAGAGTAGATTGTAGGGCCAGCCTGTGGCTCACTTGGGAGAGTGTGGTGCTGATAACACCAAGGCCGTGGGTTCAGATCCCTACATAGGGATGGCCAGTTGGCTCACTTGGGAGAGCGTGGTGTTGACAACACCGAGTCAAGGGTTAAGATCCCCTTACCAGTCATCTTTAGTAAAAATAAAAATGAATAAATAAATAAAGGGAAGGTTGTGAAAGAAGAAAAAAAAACATACAATAGTGGCCTCTCATTGAGAAAATGTTATTTAAAAGCTTGTGTAATACTCTGTATAAACTATAATTGATTTATAAAAGACAGATCGAACAAATGGTCTGTTTTACTAGCTAAAGCACCAGCACTGCAGAGGATCCACAGAATTGTGTGTATGTGCTGCTAAGAAAACAGGCGTCAATATGTGTGACTTCTGAGAAATTTCTGCTAAAATCTGATTGAATACATCAACTGACTTAAGGCAATAAACATCTCATGATATATAGAACTTTTTCATTGAAGATAGACATTTGTACAACAATAGCCACCTCAAATAAGGAAGGATCAAAAACTATGAAAGAATTCTTCAGAAATATTGAAGAATTCTAGGCAATCAACTAAACCATGTCCTTTCCAGCATATTACTCATTCTCCCACATGAAAGAACAATCAAGATCTCTTTATTTGCGTCAACAGGGCAACTTCAGCTCTGGATGGAGTTATCATAGTTTAGTCAATGGAAGCTGGGTTGAAATGGAAGGTATGTTAAANTCTTGTTCTCAAGGAACAAGGATGATACTGGCAGTGGGCTTGTCATAGATGGTTTTTATAGTACTGAGATAATTTCCTTCTATACCTAATGTGCTGAGATTCTTAATCATGAAGTGATGTTGAATTTTGTTAAATTCCTTTTTTGTATTAATTGTGATAATCATATGGTTTTTGTCCTTGCTTTTGTTGATGTGGTTTATCACATTTATTGCATGTATCAAACTTACATGTGTGGAATGAATCCCACTTGATCACAGTGTATAATTTTTTGATGTGTTGCTGCAATCTGATTGCTAGTATTTTGCTGAGGATTTGTGCATGTATGTTCATCAAAATTATTGGCCTCTAGTTTTTTTTCTTGTTGTATCTTTATCTGGTTTTGGTATCAGCATGAGGCTGGCCTCACAAATGAGTTTGGGAGAATGGCTCCTGTTTCAATTTTTTTGAAAAGTTGAAGGAAGTGGTATTTATTCTTCTTCAAAGATTTGATAGAATTCAGCTGTAAAGCCATCCAGCCCTGGGCTTTTGTCTGTTGGGAGACTGCTGATTACTGCTTCAATCTCATTGCTTGTTATTGGTCTGTTCAGGTTTTTTATTGCTTCTTGGTTAAGTCTTCTCAAAAAAACAACTTTTTGTTTCATTGATCTTTTGTATTGTTTCTTGTGTCTCTATTTCATTTCATTCTGCCCTGATCAAGATTATTTCCATCCATCTACTACTTTGGGGATTGGATTGTTGTTGTTTTTCTAGTTCTTTGAGGTGTAGTGTTAGGTCATTTGTTTGAAGTCTTTCCATTCTTTCGATGTAAGAATTTATTGCAATAAACTTCCTTCTTATTACTGCTTTTGCAGTATCCCAGGGGGTTTGGTCTGATGTATCTTTATTAGTTTCAAGAAATTTTTTGATTTCCTGTTTAATTTCTTCTTGGACTCATAGGCCTTTCAGGAGTCTGTTGTTCAATTTCCATGCACTTGAGTAGTTTCCTGTATTTTGCTTGTTATTGATTTCCAGTTTTAATTCATTGTAGTCAAAGATACTTGGGATGATTTCAATTTTTTAAATTTGCTAAGACTTGATTTGTGACCTAGAAAGTGGTCTATCCTGGAGAATGTTCCATGT
>NW_007732539.1:79888-85061 GCF_000696425.1 Galeopterus variegatus | reverse complement strand
CGCCTGCTCATTTTTGGTTTCCATTTGCATGGTATATCTTTTTCTATCTCTTCACTTTTAGTCTGTTCGTCTTTATAGGTATGGTGGGTCTCTTGAAGACAGAATATAGTTGGATCTAGCTTTTTAATCCAGTCAGTCAGTCTATGTATTTTGAATGGGGAGTTGAATCCATTTACATTTAAGGTTGTTATTGATAAGTACTGCTTTACTCCTGTCATTATATTGCTTTTGGTTTAGATGATTCAAATATCATTTTCCCCTTTATTCCCTTTTATTTTTCATCATCAATGTTAATTGGCTTTTTGAGGTGACATGACTTAGCTTCTTTGTCTTTCTCATTTGCATTTTGTTTTTAATGATGGGTTTTGCTCTTTGTGAAATCATGATATTGATTATTGTTTTTTAGATTCTGGATGCAGGATTCTATTTCTTGCAGGGTTGGTTGCATGGTAGTGAATGCCAATAATTTTTGTTTGTCAGGCAAATACACTATTTCTCCCTTATTTCTGAAGAATAACCAAGCTGGATATAGAATTCTTGGCTGGCAATTTTTTTCTTTTAGTAATTTGAATACATCATCCCATTTTTTTCTGGCCTGTAAGGTTTCAGTTGGGAAGTCTGCTGTTCATCTGATTGGGGCTCCTTTAGAGGGAAATTGACACACTTGCTGCTTTAAGCATTGAGTTTTTGACAATTTGACTATCACATGTCTTGGAGAGGATATTTTTGGATTGAATTTGTTTGGGGATCTTTGGGCTTTCTTGATCTGAATGTCTGCATCCCTCTCTATACCTGAGAAGTTTTCTGTTATTACATCCTTGAATAAGTTTTCAATGCCTCTTCTCCTTTTTCCTCCCCTTCTGGAATACCCATGATTCAGACAGTTGTGCACTTGAGGTTGTCTGCTAGCTCTCTTAAATTTTTTTTTCTTAAATTCTTTTTCCTTTTTCTTGTCTACCTGGGTTATTTCAAAAACACCACCTTCAAGTTCTAAGATTCTTTATTCTGCTTGCTCTAGCCTGCTGCTCAAGCTTTCTGTTCTGTTTTTTATTTCCTTGAGAGAACCCTTCATTTCCAGGAGTTCTGTTACATGCATTTTAAAGTTATTAATCTTTCTGTAAATTTTCTCCTTCAGATCTTGAATATTTTTTCTTGTTTCACTGTGTTCTCTAGTTGATTCTTCTCTTACTTCTTGGAGTTTTCTTAAAACTCAGTGCTTGGAATTCCTTTTCAGTCATCTCAAAGGTTTCTTACTCTATGGGGTTTGGTCCTTCAGAATTAACACATTCCTTTGGTGGTGTCATATCTTCTTATTTATTTGTAGTTCTAGTATTTTTATGCTGATGTTTGGTCATATAGTAGAATACTTATTTCTTTTTTTGCTCTGGAGTGGGTTATGAAGGAGAAGATTTCCTCCTCTATTTGTAGGTTTTGCTGGTGAATCTTCTTGTATCAAAGCAGTTGAGTGTGTGGTGGGCTGCCTTGGCTCCTGTTTGTTCAGTGCACAAGTCCTGCACACTCACCTGGGCCACTGCATGGTGGGTGGTAGGACTGTGCGCCCTTCTGGTGCTTGAGTGTGTGTGAGCCCTTGGCTGTGTAGGCCCCCAGATGCAGTGTGGGTCCTGCACACTCACCTGGGCTTCCACACGGTAGGCAGGTGGGCCTGCATGTGCCTTTCTGGTGCTCAGGTATGGGCAGGCCTGTGGCTGTATTGCTTCCAGGGGGTGGTGCAGGTCCTGCGCACCCACTTGGGCCTGCATGCACCCTTCCAGTGCTCGGGGACAGAAAGGAGCCTTGTGGCTGCATCAATCCCCAGGTGTGGTGCCCATTTTTCTTTATCCATTCATTAGTTTCTGGACACATGGCTTGATTCCATATCTGGGCTATTGTAAATAGTGGTTTTGCCTCTTTTTTTTTTTTCCTTTTTGTCTTTTTTTGTGACCGGTAACGGGATCGCAACCGGTAACGGGATCGCAACCCTCAGTGTTGCGCCTGTACCGCGACCGGCAACGGGATCGCAACCCTCAGTGTTGCACCCGCACCACGCTCAACCAGTGAGCGGACCGGTCTCTATATGGGATCTGAACCCTCGGCGGGAGCGCCGCCGCACTCCCAAGCGCTGCACTCTACCGAGTGCGCCACCGGGCCGGCCCTGTTTTGCCTCTTTTGAAGTATACATTTTTAAAAGAGTAGATTATAGGGCCAGCCTGTGGCTTGCTTGGGAGAGTGTGGTGCTGATAACACCAAGGCCGTGGGTTCGGATCCCTACAGAGGGATGGCCGGTTGGCTCACTTGGGAGAGCGTGGTGTTGACAACACCGAGTCAAGGGTTAAGATCCCCTTACCGGTCATCTTTAGTTAAAATAAAAATAAAAAAATAAATAAAGGGAAGGTTGTGAAAGAGGAAAAAAAACATACAATAGTGGCCTCTCATTGAGAAAATGTTATTTAAAAGCTTGTGTAATACTCTGTATAAACTATGATTGATTTATAAAAGACAGATCGAACAAATGGTCTGTTTTACTAGCTAAAGCATCAGCACTGCAGAGGATCCACAGAATTGTGTATGCTAAGAAAACAGGCATCAATATGTGTGACTTCTGAGAAATTTCTGCTAAAATCTGAATGAATATATCAACTGACTTAAGGCAATAAACATCTCACAATATATAGAACTTTTTCATTGAAGACAGACATTTGTACAACAATAGCCACATCAAATAAGGAAGGATCAAAAACTATGAAAGAATTCTTCAGAAATATTGAAGAATTCTAGGCAATCAACTAAACCACGTCCTTTCCGGCATATTACTCATTCTCCCACATGAAAGAACAATCAAGATCTCTTTATTTGCATCAACAGGGCAACTTCATCACTGGATGGAGTTATCATAGTTTAGTCAATGGAAGCTGGGTTGAAATGGAAGGTATGTTAAAGATTTTGATACATTAGCAAGCCTCAAGTTTTCTTCTACTTTAGGCTACCAAGACAACTATCTGGAAATATACCCAGTGAATACTTTTAAAATTCTGGCCACAAAATTAAAAAAAAAATCAGAAACTTTCTTATTTCTGAAACATTTATTCTACAATATTTATAGAACATGGGCTAGGACCATTAAAATTCCTAGCAATAACAGACCTGCAGGTATGATGAAGTAAAATTGCTATGAGGTTCTAAGCTCTCAATGCTTTTACTACAGATACTACCAACTCACAGTTTCAAACATACAAACAGAGAGAAAGCTGGAGACACCAGTGGAGAGATCCTTCTATACATTTACAGATACTGTAATTTAATAAAACAATTTATGATTCCACCCTAAGATTTTCTTTGGATCTTCTTATATACATTATATTTCCTATCTGGCTTTCCAAAAATCTCTATCATATAGAACTTCCCTACACTTTGAGTTACAGCCAGAGGTTACAATATCTTATAGTAAATATACCAAAGAAAGTGATAAAGAACTGGTGAAAATTGCTGTGTAATTTAAGTAATAAAAGGACATTTACAGAAATGGCACAGTGGTAGCTTTCCAAAACTTTCATTTTCAAATATAAAAGATATAGATATCTATAAGTAAATCAAAGGAGCAATAAGGATTCATTAGAGGAGAACTTCTCCAATTAAGGCAAAAGTATATTTCTTAATTATAGTCTGGGGGTCACTACTATGTTAGACAATATTCCCTCCACCAGACTCACAGTTTTCCTCAGCTTCTTGCATATGCCTAGTCAACTCATGATACACCAGTGAGGTAAGAAGTCCCAGAAATCTGAGATTTCACTTTTGTGTATCCAAGTAAGTTTTGTCCTGTACACCCTCAATTGAATGGCACACACAGCATTATAGGAAAATGTCAAACTGAATCCTCACCAGGTTAGTCCACTATCTGAACTTCATTTTTCTGAATTCAGTTAGACTTTCAGCACTTTCCCTCTTTCTCAGTCAGTCCAGGCTGCTATAACAGAATACCACAGACTGAGTGGCTTAAACAACAGAAATTTATTACTCATGGTTCTGGAGTCTGGAAGACTGAGATCAGGATGCCAGCATGGTTGGATCATCTAATTCCCTCCCACCACAAATACCATCACACTGGGGATTTAGGCCTTAACCTATGATTTTGGGGGGAGGGGTACATTCAGTCCACAGCAGCCTCTGAAATCAACAGATTGTGCTAGTCTTTGCATTATTTACTAGTGTACATACTGCTTGGAGAAAAAGTTATTCAAAGAAGTTTTAAAACTGTCAATTACCCCAACTTAGCAGAGCATTATCTTTATATCTCCCCCTACTTCTTGCAGGTTACTCAATTAATATTTGTTAAAAAATGATTTACCAATCCTTAATTTATCTTTCTTAAAACTTGGAATTTTGTTCTAACACACATGATACAGTTTGGCTGTGCTGTCCCCACCGAAACTCATGTGGAAATCTGATCCCCAATGTGGCAATGCTGGAAGCTGTTTGAGTCATGGGGGCGGATCAGTCATGAATGGATTAATGCTCTCACTTGGGATGTGGGGACTGAGTGTGATCTTGCTCTATTAGTTCCCACAACAGCTGATTGTTTAAAAGACCCTGGCATGTCTCCTATCGCTCTCTCTCTCTTGCTTCCTCTTGCCATGTGATCTGCTTGTACACACTGGCAATCTGCCACTTTCCACCATGAGTAGAAGCAGCCTGAGGCCCGCACCAGATGCAGCTGTCCCAGAATTGTAAGCCAAATAAACCTGTTTTTTTTACAAATTACCCAGTCTCAGGTATTTCTGTTATAGTAACACAAACGGAGAAATACAACACAGTATTAAAGAAAAACACTATTGCAGTAGGAAAAAGTGAAGATGCCGAGTAATTAAATAGAGCAATGATAATCATTCCTGAATTTCTAATAAGAGGAAGAGCCTCTGCAAGAAATGAAGATGCCTAGTGCTACCCATCCTAAACTAAAGAACTAAACCCCAAACATATACTTTCACATATACACAATGTAGTAGAGATATCCGCTGATATGTTGAACATGTTTCTCATATCCTTGCTAAGGATTAAAGTTTTGACATTTCCAGGAGATAATACAATGAATAAAATATATATATATATATGTATATATATATATATATGTATATATATATATATATATATATATATATATATATATATATATATC
>NW_007732539.1:76070-79438 GCF_000696425.1 Galeopterus variegatus | reverse complement strand
TGTATATATATATATATATATATATATATATATATATATATATACATATATATATATATATACACACATACATACATATAAATATATATTTTTATATGTATATATCTTATATACATATAAAAAACATGCTTTTTCATGCTTTTTCTGTTTTAAGCCAATCCTATTATTTGTTAGCTTCCTGAAGACATTGTTTTCTTTGCTACTAAATTGATCAGCATGCTAAGTTGTACCATACGTTAACATAATGACACTCTAATGTGAACACCTTTGCAAAAACAGTTGTTTCAGATCCCTGCCCCTTCATTTATTTGCCATCACTCTGCAGTCGTGTGTCACTCCATCATTTGGAGATTGTTCTGCTTCAGTATGGGGCTGTGAAGATTAGACACAAAATACACATACAGCTTATTAGACATATATGAATATATGTATTTATTTGTAAAACAAAAGTAATATTCTTTTGAAAATCTTTGCCAATAAAAAAGTACTAAGTAAAAAGTTTGAGAACTTTTTGACTGCATATACTAACATAAAAAATAAGTGGACATTCAGTGGATCTATTGCTGCTTAAAAATTACTACATTAGATATATTATTAGGTGTGTTATTGTATTCTAATAATTAGTCTATTATAATATTTAGTATTATTAAATTATTGTAATTATTATTGTATTATAATGTATTTAATACATTAAGTGTGTTATTGTATTAGGTGGATTTATTGCTGTTTAACAAATTACTACAAACTTAGTGGCTTAGAACATATTTATTATCTCCCAATGTTTACAGGTCAGGGATCTGGGCACAGCTTAGCTTGGTCCTCTGTCTCGGCATCTTTTACAAGGAGCAATTAAGGTGTTGGTCAAGATTGGGGTCTCATTTGAGGCTCAGCTGGGATAGGATCCACTTTCAAGCTCACATGGTTGTTGGCAGAATTCAGTTTTTCGCAGGCTATTGGATTTCCTTGCTCTGAGTGTCTATACATGTGGCAGTTTGCTTCATCCAAGACAAGAAGAGAGAGGGTCAATAGAGGAAGTCTGCTAGTAAGAAAAAAGTTATAATCTCTTGCATCTTATTCAAAGTAGTGACATCCCATAACCTTAGACATATGCTACTGGTTAGGAGCAAGTCACTAGGCCAGCCCATACTCAAGGGGGGAGCATGACACCGGTTGTGGATACCAGGAGGTGGGGATCATTAGGGGATATCTCAGAGTCTTCATGCCTACTGGGTATGTACAAACATGTGGGAGTTTATTTTCTATATAAACTTTGGCAACTCTTTTTTTCCACTTATATCATAGCCATCTTTACATTCCAGTATACACGGATCTACTTTATTCTTTTAAACAGTTACGTAGTATTAACTACATTTATACTATATACTGTATACTACTATTTAACTAGTTCCTATACCTATCTTTTCAAATGTCTCCACTTCTCCTTGGCTTTTCATCTCCAGGCCTAGAAAGTTGGGATTATTTTAACATTTTCAGGTTATAGAAAATTACTTCTGGTGGGAAACTTAATTGGGTTGATGTTATTATTTCAACTTACTAAGTATCCACCAACACACCTAGGATGGTCCCAGACATCACAGAAAGGTGTAAATATCTAAATTCAATTTCTTTTAAAGAGTTCTGCAGGAGGAGAGAACAAACCTAAGGATACTAGAGATGGGGGTGAGGGAGGGAAGGGGTTTGGGAAGTGATTGGTCGGGTAAAGGGCATAAAGAAATATCACAATTTGTAAGAATAAATATTCTAATAATAAATAAAGAATATTTAATTTTTATAAAAGGTCTGTAGGAGTGACACAGGCCCAGAAAAATAGAGATCTTGCAACTCCAGAAGTCTATATTTATATAATTCTAGCATAAAATTCATAAAACTTTTAGGAAAATGAACAGAAAGCAACTTACTTCTTAGGGTAGAACTTCTATACACTAAATAGTGTCCTACCAAAATTCATATGTTGAAGCCCTAACCCTCAATATGGTGATACATTGAGATGGGCCTTTGGGAGGTAATTAGGTATAGATGAGGTTATGAGGTGGGATCCTCATGATGGAATTAGTGCTCCATCATAAGCGCTCTTCCCTCACCCCACCTCTGATAGAAACTGACTACCAATCTTGTTTTTTCTAAGAATTTTAGACTTCACACAACACAATGATGGAATTAGTGCTCCATCATAAGCGCTCTTCCCTCACCCCATCTCTGATAGAAACTGACTACCAATCTTGTTTTTTCTAAGAATTTTAGACTTCACACAACACAGAATGGAGACAGTGCTCCACCTTGGTGATGAAGGCAATTTTTTACCTGGTAAAATTATAGATTCATGAGGCCCCATTTGCCCATCACCAGACATATAAGTGTCTAATTATAAAACTGATATTGACATGATAAGTGTTCCTTTAATTTCTTCTACATAAGTTTTTACTGAGAACCTACTATGAGTCCGGACTATATTAGGTGCTGGCAAAAAATTGAATGGCAAGATGAGTTATAAAAATAAACATTTGTTTGTGAGATGTGGAGAAATGCATTTCTGTGGAGGAATCAGATAAGTAAACTAATGAACAGTCAAACATAATCACATTTCCAGTCAGGATAAGATGGCATAGGTCCATTTCTCCAAGCTCCATCCATGCTAAATGCAACTATGAACCCTGGAAATGGAGCAAGAGACAACCAGAGGAGAACTCTGATGGTGATAAGGTGGTGGCTAGCTGGTTCAGGACCCCGGGATGGGAGGAACAGCACAGCATGTACATGTCTTGCTTTCCCCTTATCCTGAAGAGGAAGGCCACCCAGACCTGGCACTTCCCAACAACCCTCAACCTGGGGGCCGGGGGAAGAAAGGCAGCCCAGGTAGGTGGGAATGTCCCGGGAATTGAATGGGAGTCCTTCTGACAACAGCTGGCAAACCCAACACGATGAGCAAGAAGGATCCATTGGGCATCTAAGCAGAAATAAGCTGGCAGGGACGGCATGGGCCTGAGACATCTCTTTCCTGCCAACAGATACCAAGGTGGATGGGCAGAGCTGGCAGAAGAGACTCAGATAGAGCAAGCAGCCTGATCCAGAAAACCTCTTTGTCTCCATGGGCCCAAGACCCTCCCACCCGACCTAGAGACACTGAGATGGGTGGTCAGAATTAGATAAAGTGGAACAGTCAAAGGAAGAGGCCTAAATTGGGAAGCTGCTTTATGCCAAGACTCTTCTCCCCTTCCCAGAGAGAGCAGAGAGAGGATGCCAGTAAGGGAATGTCACAAACTCTTCCTCCCTTAGAGGGACACCTGGCAGCCTGGCCTGGGGAAGCTCCTTCTGCCCCAACAGGTAGTAAAAGTCAGGGCAAATGAGAA
>NW_007732539.1:70547-76060 GCF_000696425.1 Galeopterus variegatus | reverse complement strand
AACAAAAATCACAGCACCATCTGCTATACACGATCATGCTATTTAAAAGTACGAAAGTTAAGTTTTCACAACTTCCTCGAATTGATAAGATGTTGATAATAGACTGTTCTAAGTCTATTTTTTTCCAGGTATTGTAATACCCAGAGCAAGCACTATGAAAACTATACAAAAAGATACACTCAAACACACTATAAAGACAAAATATTAAAAAAAAAAAAAAAAACCCATAGGAAGACAAGAAGAGAAAAATATAGGAAACAAATGAAAAACAATAAAATGGTATTCAGCACTAATGTATCAATTTTTTTAAGATTCTATGCATTTTTAACAGCTTTATTAAGATAGAACTCCCATACCACTAAATTTACCCTTTTAAAGTATGTAGTTCAGTGGCTATTAGTATATTCAGAGTTGTGCATCCATCATCACATAGAGAAAGAAACACAACATAATTTACAATCACTCTTAATAAAATAAAATACTTTGGCATAAACTTAACAAAATATGCACAGTATCTACATACAAGAAGTTACAAAACGCTGATGAAAAAATTAAAGTCCTACATAAAGATGAATTGAAATACTCAACATAGTAAAAATGTTGATTCTCCCCAAATTCATCTCTAGGTTTAAGCCAATGCATAAACTCCAAGCAAAGTTTTTGTAGATACAGACAAGCTTATTTTAAAATTTATTTTGAAAAGACACAAGTTCTTGAATATCTAAAGCAATCTTTACAAATAAGAATGAAATAGGAGGAATTACTCTGAATTTCATTTTGAAATTGGAAAGAAAAGATGGGGCATATGGCCACAACCAATGGCATTTTAAAGTTCAAGAGGTGTTTCAGACTATAGCAGGTGGAGAGGAAGGTTGAGAAGGGAAGGCTGTGATCAGTCACTTCTCTCAATTAAATTTCTAAAGAAAGAATCTGCCAATTAAAAAAGAATAAAAACTTCTGGAACAGATTATCACCAAACACCCCTCACCTGCATGTTTACACAACTGAACTATCTGACACATCTTAACATAGCTTGGAAGACTACCCTAACGCATGACCTTCAGATCATCTATGGAATGGTCCAGATAACCCATTAGGTAGTTCCTGCCTTTACTTCTTGCTTTTTCTTTACATTAAATTCCTCTTGCTCCTAGTTTTCTAGTTCTTCCTAATTAACAGCAGTTATGCATTATCATTTCTGTACCACTTGGTGTAGCTCAAATTTGTGAAAAAATCATCTCTCTAGCTTTGCTATTGTGAGGAAAGATTTAGTCCAACCTTCTAGGGTCAGGCCTAAACGAAAACAAGTAAATCCTATAAGAAACCACAAAGCCTATAGGAATCAGGCACAGGACCTAACAGAAATTTAGTTAACGTTTTGTCTCTTGTCTCTTTTTCTAGTTGTGTTTTTGTTTATTTCTTTTGTTTAATTCCTGAAGGATCCTCTGCTAAAGACAAAGGCCTATGTTTTCTTAACCTTGAAGACTAGAAGAGATTAGGCACACTCTGCATAGTTTGGAATTGTAGGGAAAGTGAAGATAAATGGTGTCTTCGGAGTCTTGCCAATTATTTGATGTGAATATGCACGTTGCCCAGGTGTTCCTTGGTTGCTGTCTAATGTAATTGCACATGTGCACCCAGGTGTCCTCGGTTATCAGGCTTAAGTATAAAGGACTAGTGGCTCTGATCCACAGTGCCCCCTTCTCCCCGGGATGCCTCTGGGGTGGGCACAAGGGATACCACTGCAAGCTGCTGCTGCTGAAGAAGCTGAAGACTGAGTTCGTGTTGTCTGCCAACGGCTCCTGGGATCTTTCCCAATTACCTAGCTCAGGGATCTGCATGTGAAGGGTCTGGTGACCCAGCCAGGCATGTGAGGGGTCTGGTGACCCAGCCACACATATGAAGGGTCTGTGGGTCTTAGCCCTAGCCATAGCTTTAGCAATACAATTGGCTACATCAGCAGGGTTCCGACAATTGCCCCAGCTTTAACTGACAATACAGGAATAATATTGATAAACTTCCAGAAAATTTTTAGCAAAAAAGTGCAACTGTATGCAGGAACTGCAACTTTTATAGTCACATCAGAAATGTCTCTATGACTAGTACTTTGTTTCAGGTGAGGATGAAGTAAAATGAACAGATTCTAAATCAGTTCTTCTGGGAGTCCAGACATAGAGCAAAGACACAGGGTGCCAGCTGATGACGGTGCGGATGTTAGACTGCACTGTGGCATGCAGGGTAAACCCACATCTAGGTGGTCCTTTATTATGGATTTGTTTTACTCTCATTAAAACACAGTGACATCAATTTTCAGCTACTTCAATTAAATGCATTTAACCACTGAATTCTAAAGGTCAATATTTTATTAATATTAAATTATTTCCCAGTCTATATACTTATGACACCCTGATTATACCTATTAAGACTCATGCAGCTGTGTTTAGGCTAAAGTTGAACTCATCTGAATTCTTCATATGCTACCCACCCCGCCTTCAAGCAAACTTCTCATCCTTACTGCCTCTTTCTATTCACTGAAACTAGATACTTTAGAGTTGACAAAGGTACCTAAACTTCTTTGCCCATTCCCTTTATAGCAAATATCCACTCCCTTTATATCTAGTCCCACTGATTATTTCCTTGTACAAAACTTTCTTAAAAGAATGAACTAAATACGTGAGGATCTTAGACCCCATCCAATTAATCCTTACTTCAACAATTTTACTTTGGGTCTACAGGCCCTCTGGCCTGCATGGTAGAAATACTCTTTGCTGTTCCAAACCTTCCCTACAACCCAGTCATCAAAACAATTCCAGAGAAATCTTACTAGAGTTCAGTTATCAGACTTCTTAGTATGGCAGTCCAGGCTCTCTACTGATTATACCTATTAAGACTCATGCAGCTGTGTTTAGGCTAAAGTTGAACTCACCTGAATTCTTCATATGCTACCCACCCCGCCTTCAAGCAAACTTCTCATCCTTACTGCCTCTTTCTATTCACTGAAACTAGATACTTTAGAGTTGACAAAGGTACCTAAACTTCTTTGCCCATTCCCTTTATAGCAAATATCCACTCCCTTTATATCTAGTCCCACTGATTATTTCCTTGTACAAAACTTTCTTAAAAGAATGAACTAAATACGTGAGGGATCTTAGACCCCATCCAATTAATCCTTACTTCAACAATTTTACTTTGGGTCTACAGGCCCTCTGGCCTGCATGGTAGAAATACTCTTTGCTGTTCCAAACCTTCCCTACAACCCAGTCATCAAAACAATTCCAGAGAAATCTTACTAGAGTTCAGTTATCAGACTTCTTAGTATGGCAGTCCAGGCTCTCTAGGATCTGACTCCACACTCCCCATCCATCCCCCTTTTCAATGTCCCTATTCCTGCCCAACTTATAGTCCAGGAAGTTATGTAAGTAGGCAACTGGACTAACAAAAATCTAACTTTTAAAATCACTTAAAAAGCACAGGCTAATATTTCAGGATAATTGTTCTGCATGAAGAGTTTCTATTTTATATGGGATTTTATTCACTAACTTATGAGTATCAGGAGAATATCTGACCTGAACAGTTTTGTGACAACCATATGCATAAAGATAACTGATGGTCTGAGAGCACCTCAGCACTCCTTTGGGGAGAAGAGTCAAATATGAGGTCCATTAACAGCTAAAAAGGGGAAAGGAAGAGAAATAGGAAGATAAAAAGTCAGTGAACAGGGAAACGGTTCATAGATTGGTTTAAATGGCAAGAGTGGATATTGCATTTTCTATTGGCCATAACCACAAAAACGGCTCACATTGCATGTGTACTGTTTCCAGGCACTGTACTACTAAGCCTGTGAAGTAGCATGATTGTTTCTGTGTCTTACAAATTGGGTAATCCAGACTTACAGAAGACAAATCAGTTGTCAATGCTACATATCAACTAAGTTGCAGAGCTGGGATTTGAACCCAAACTGTGTCATCTCCAAAGCCATTGGGGCTAAAAAACACACATTCTTACCTTGCAAGTGTCATAGGGCCCCCTGCCAACACACACTGTGAAGACAGCCAAATCCAGGTGCGCTCCAATCTAGCAGTTTTATCTTTGTTGCAACTTGGATTCCTAATGCATTTTTTCTGACAAAAGTTTAAAGCAATTTTACTCAGATTCCCCAAATCTTTCACCCCAACCCACAAGTATTTAGTTCTTCAGGGATGCATCTACAGCAAAGGACAGCTCGCAGCACAAGTCTCCTTAGCAGAGGAAGAAGCTAAATAAACTTGCCTTGCCTTGCCTGGCTTCTCTCTCTGTTGGGAAACTACCTTAATTTAAATAACTTGTGGTCCTCTAGCCAGGGCTTGGTTTTGCTTGTTAAGCTTAGTCATGCACCAGTTGGGACAATTTAATCAATTGAACTGCTCTCAAAAAAACTTTCTTGGTATTAAAAGCAATACACATACTTGTAGAAATTTTAAAACGATAGGAAATAAAAATCCCCTATAATTACTGCTACACTTTGCAGTAACAAAATGCAAAATTTTTCAATATATAAATGAATTAGAATAAATTTCATTTATTTTATAAAATATTAAAAACATTTTTAAAATATAAAAACTTAATTTAAATAAGAATTTTGCAAGATATAAATTAGAATAATTTTCAGTCTTTTATCCATGCATAGCAATATATATTTAAAAATAACTTTTACCATGGAAATTTCAAGCATATACAAAAGTAGGCAGACTAGCATAAAGAAATCCAATGTACCTATCCCTCAGCATAATTAATAATTCATGGCCTGGGCCGGCCCAGTGGCGCACTGCTACAGTGCGCCGCTTGGGAGCGCGGTGGCGCTCCTGCCGAGGGTTCGGATCCCACATACAGACCAGTTCCCACTCACTGGCTGAGCAAGGTGCGGGCGCAACACCAAGGGTTGCGATCCCGTTGCCTGTCCCGGTCCGGTACGGGCACGACACTGAGGGTTGCGATCCGTTGCCGGACACGAAAAAAGACAAAAAGGGAAAAAAAATAATAATAATAATTCATGGCCAATCTTTTTCATCCATATTCTTACACAGACTCCCCCTCCTGTAGGTTATTTTGAAGCCATCCCAAACATCAGTTCATTTCAGCTGTTAATATTCCATTACATATCTTTATAAAATAAATGTTTTTTATTAATCATAATCTAATACCACTATTTTAACTACAAACTTAACAATAGTTCATTAATATCACTATATGTCCATATTCAGTATTCATATTTCCCATTGTCTCATACCTTTTTTTAGGTTATTATTTTTTTTTTTTTTTGTCTTTTTCCGTGTCTGGCAACGGATCGCAACCCTCAGTGTCGCCCCCGTACCGGACCAGGACTGTCAACGGGATTGCAGCCCTCGGTGTTGCTCCCGCGCCTCGCTCAGCCAGTGAGCGGGAACCGGTCTGTATATGGGATCCGACCCCTCGGCAGGAGCGCCACCGTGCTCCCAAGTGGCGCACTGTAGCAGTGCGCCACTGGGCCGGCCCAG
>NW_007732539.1:41650-69621 GCF_000696425.1 Galeopterus variegatus | reverse complement strand
GAACCCTCGGCGGGAGCGCCGCCGCACTTCCCAAGCGGTGCACTATAGCAGTGCGCCACCGGGCCGGCCCTAGGTTAATTGTTTGAAGCAGGCTAAAATTTAGGTGAACACACAGCTACTAGTCAGGATGTCTCTCCAATCTTAACTACTCAGAGTCCCGTCAATGAAGAAGCAGCACTGGCATCACCTGGGACCTTGTCATAGATGCAGAATCTCAGACTCCCCTGTCCCCAGACCAACTGAAGCAGAATCTGCATTTTAACAAGGTCTTAGGTAGTTCACATGCACATCAATTAAAGTTTGAGTCTCATTGGTTTTAAGCCTCTTTTAATCTGTAGTTTCCCACCCCCTCTCTCTGCTGCTCTGTTCATTGTAAAATAATTTTAGAAGGAACTAGGTTGTTTTTCCCCTGGAGTTTCCCACAATGTGAATATTACTAATTTAATCTCACGGTATTGTTTAATATGCTCCTCTGTCTCCTGCATTTACTATATGAGGGTACTTCACAAAGTTTGTGGGAAAACAGAATTAAAAGATAATACGAATCCTTCCATGAACTTTTTGAAGTCCCCTTGTAAAGTGATAGTTGTATCTAAAGGCTTAATCAGAATCAGGTTCAATTTTGGGGGTAGGAATAAGTCCTAAGTGTTGTTCTATTCTTCTACCAAGAAGCACATACAATCTAGATGACTCTTTTTGTGATGTTAGCAACCTTACTGATCATTCCATAGACCTATTATTTCATTAGGCGTTATAAAGTGGCCTAATGCCTTCCTCATTCATTGCTTCAATATTTCTAAAAAGAGCACCATTTTCATACCAATACTTGATTCCTCTGAGGTATATTCTACATAAGAAAGATAAGATGAATGCACGATTCTTTCAATATAATGCGTTAGTTCCTAATCATGCTAAAGGTGACCTATGATTTCTTTTTATTTTTAGCATTCTTAGAAACACATGGATTTAAATACATCTGATGTTCTCCAATCATTATGGCTATTATAATTATTGATGCTAAAATTCTTCCATCACTAGCCAGCAGGAGCCTCTTTAAGTTGGCTCCTCTCACTTTTTGACATATTCTCAGTAGACTGTGACATTTGTCCTGTTTTCCGGCATAATACGATGATGTTTCATGTTCAGTTCATACATTTTTCTGCCTCAAAACTGGATTAGTAATTTGTCCAAGAAGCTCACTTTACTTAATGGTGGCCATTTTTTCTGGCCTTTTTCAAAGCACAGACCTACTAAATATGTGTTGTTTTGTTTCCAGATAAAGTTATCATAAGCTCAAGCTGATACTTACAAATCAAAGTCAGAACTATCATAATTTTATTTAATCCCATCTATCTAATAGTTGCTTTTTATTTCTCATACACGAAATACTCTGCATCTCAATGACGCTGACATAATTCCTCATTTGCCCCTAATGATGGACTTCTAGGTTGTTTGCAGTCTTTTGCTATTACAAATACTGCTGCAATAAATAACCATTTGCTTGTATCTTTTCATAAGTGTGCAAGTTTATCTTTGGGATAGGCTTGGAAAAGTCATTGCTGTATCAAATGATAGGCAATACATGCCATTAATGGAATGATATTATAATGCAGTGTATATTTTTATGTAATATTACATCATGAACATTTTTGTGTGCCATTAAATATTCTTCTACAGTTCCGTTTTGATGGCAATGAGATAGTCCATTTAATCATTACCTTATTACTGGGTATCAAAACTGTTTTCTATGGATCTCAGTTTCAAACGTTTTAATGACAATCTGTGTAGATAAACCCCGTGTACTCACTATTCCAAACTTACTTGGTTATGGGCTAGTTTCCATCCTGGCTTGATAAAGCTGCTTTGAACAACCTCTTCCACTAAGTAGGTATCAGCCATCACATTCCATGGAAACTGCAGTAAAAGGACTTTTAAAGCTACTTTCAAAGAAAGCCCAGCTGATATAGCTGGAATTCATACTGAACGAAGAGCTTCCTTTAACCCCAACTTTTTGGTCACTAATTCTGAGTCCCGTCCACAACACCCTCCTTGTAAAAGTAAAAGGTTATTTAGATCAGGTGATTTTTAAAGTTTTCTCCCAGTTTTAAATAAAGAATATATTCTAACAAATATTATGTGCTTTAGTGTTCTCTAAGTTTTTAGAAGTCAGGGTTGTTACTTTGCCTATTTATTCTTTTCTAAATCCTCTAAACATCTAATATCATGCTTTTTACTCATGATGAGTTTTATTACCTGCATGCTGAATTAACTTTTCAGATGCCTTCTGGCTGTTGAATTAGAATGTACAGCTCTGAGTCTAGAAGAGATTCATGCCCAATTTAAGCCCTACAAATATTTACTGACTGCCTCTTATTTATAAGGCATTATGCTAGTCCAAATCTAATTTTTAGATAAATTAGGTTTGTTACAGGTGTAGATTTCCATTAATATATATAGTCTAAAACTTGTCCCCTGAAATATCCTTTGTTTGCCATCTAACAATAGTACAGGTACAAGAAAGATGTACTTCGTTAAAACTAGGTCATTGTGACTGAGTGAACACAAAGTAGCAATCTTCAAATCCATATTCACCTACCAGGAGAGATTTACCTTTAACATAATTTCTAATTGTGTCCCTGCTCTGGGTGTGTTGCCTGCAGCATTAACAGGCAGAGGGGACAGAGTAACAATTCAGGGACTTCAATCAACACATTTCAGTTTTCTCTGACGTCGTTTGGAAGAGACCCAGTTTAGAAGTAGCCCGTAGAGATGCCAAAGACACAAGTCATGCCTTAATGAGGAGCCATTTTTGTAATATATCTGTGCACAGTCTATCAGATGCTATCTTATTTCGTCCTTTAAGAAAAAAAAGGAAAAAAGAATTTTTTTTTAAAAAAGAAAGAAAAAGAAAAAGAAATAGTCTAGGGGCTGAATCCTTCTATGGGGAAAAAAAAGTAGATAAGTGGAAGCTGGCACTGCTATAGGCAAAGCATTGGAGAAAGTTTTTTCTTACACATCACCTAAAGGCAAACATCTTGTAACTCCTTTGAGAACTCTTGCTTAAATTATTCTTGACTCCCCCTCACACACAACAGGAAGAGGGAGAGAGTGGTTAAAACAGCTTCATTTAGAACCTTACCTATAAACTGAGTGTGTAAAAAATAAACCCAACAACAATAAAATGCATGCTTGCCAGAGTTTTCTAGTATTAACCATATTTGAGGCAAGAGAATCAAGCTCAGCTCCACATTTTGAGTCTACTTTAGGAAAAAAGAAAAGTCCAGTGTCCCTGTTTGTATATTCATAACATAATACAGAGTTACATACAGTATACATCAAATAATTCAAGAGTTAATATAAGTCAGACAAACAAAAATACAACTTGGAAATCAGAAAATTGAGAAGAAATGGAGGGATGAATACAGGCAAGTATATGGAAAGGAAAGCCCTTTGAAATGCATTAA
The DNA here is from genome assembly GCF_000696425.1 of Galeopterus variegatus. NCBI lineage: Eukaryota > Metazoa > Chordata > Mammalia > Dermoptera > Cynocephalidae > Galeopterus > Galeopterus variegatus. The sequence continues at coordinate 66,157 of NW_007732539.1, read as the reverse complement.
TGTTGCATTCAAATAAACACAAAGCTTTGCAAAAAATGTTTTAAGATATACAAATATAGAAAATTCTTGTTTGTCTACAATCCAAACATACTGATGTTGGGTGTTGTGCTTTATTTTTGTGAGAAAGAATTAATAGGAATATCAGATTATGACCCTGAATATTTTGAAGCCTCTAGAACATAAACTCTAGACTTACATTTCCATCTGACATCTTCCCTCGGTTACATCAAAGGTATCTGGAATTTAGCATGGTCAAACTGAAGACCTGATTTTTCCTTGTGCTATGGTCTGAATGTTGGTGTCCCCCCCAAATTCATATGTTTGGAACCTAATATCCAATGTCATAGTAAGACATGGGGTCTTTGGGAAGTGATTAAGTCATGAGGGCTCCATTCTCATGAATGGGATTAGTGCCCCTATAAAAGAGGCTCAAGGAACACTCTTGTGCCTTCTGCCATGTGAGCATACAGCAAGAAGAAGTTACCTATGAAAAATGAGCACTCACCAGATATCAAATCTGCCAGCTCCTTGATCTTGGACTTTCCAGCCTCCAGAGCTATGAGCAATAAATTTCTATTGTTGGGGGCTGGCCAGTTAGCTTAGTTGGTTAGAGCATGGTGCTGATAACACAAAGGCCCAGAGTCTGATCCCTGTACCAGCCAGCCACCAAAAAAATTAAAATAAAACATAAAATAAAAATTTATATTGTTTATAAATTACCCAGTCTAAAGTATTTTGTTATAGCAGCCCAAATGAACTAAGGCATCTTGCAAATTGGATTGTTTTCAGTCTTCTCCTATCCCAGCATATGACAACAACATTTACCAAGATGCTTACTGAGAAATTCAGGAGTCAGGGCTAGCTTCATGAACACGTGACCAGTGGAGTCACACCAGAGTCCCATGCTTAGAAGGGTTCTGCACTTGGAGTTTAATGTTCTGTGGTTGTCATCTTGAAATTTTTCACTTGGTCTTCCAATTTGTGTTTTATAAGTGAAGTTTGATGGGACAAAGGAGCATGCCAACAGCTTGTAGCTTGGCTTGACATAGGGTGCTGCCACCACCTCCCTGCCTCCCAGGTGGGTTCTCAGCCTCCCATCTCTTGCTCCCTGGCGTCCTGAGCATTCCCTAGCTTCCATCTTCCCCATACCTGTCACTGCCCAGTGACAGCTGCTCCCCTCTGCCCAGGATAGCCACCAGCTCACATTGGTGGGGGCTGGGGTTGGTGCTGCATTCTGATGTAGTCCTCCACCTTCAACAGGGGCCTGCATAGAAGTATGGGGAGGATTGAGGTTGAGCACACACACCCATGGTGTCTCGGGGCAGGGCACGCTGGGGTTGGTGCTGCATTCTGATGTAGTCCTCCACCTTCAACAGGGGCCTGGATAGAAGTATGGGGAGGATTGAGGTTGAGCACACACACCCATGGTGTCTCGGGGCAGGGCACAGTAGAGGCTGGAACTGTCCTCAGCTGGCAGTGCCATAATGTGTTCATTGCGCTACTTGGCAGGGGCAAGCCTCTCGCCCACCCCTAATCCAGGTAGTGTGTCCTTGTACAAAGGTGGCAATAACCTTGGGGGTTCCCTGTTCTCTGTGGTTGAGGCAATGGGCTTGTGGCTAAGGGAGATTGACTTTCCCATCCCCAGTGGGGACACGGCATGTCTGTCCCACAGCTGGTGAGAGAGTAAACTCTGCAGCTGGTTGACCATGCCTCTACTGAGTCTCTGGATGGAACCCCAGGGTCTGGACTTTAACCTGCAAGTATTTCTGTTCCCAAGGGAGTGTGACATTAAAAAGCAAATTAAAAAACCATCATGACAAATGGAAAAAGAGATCACAGAAAAAAGGAAACAGCTTTACTTTAATGGCACTTTTTTCTGCTCCTTAAAGAAGGAAGCCCACATGCTCACTTTGCACTGGGCCCCACAATTATGCAGCTGGCCCTGCCAGGAGTCATGATTTATGCCCTGAATCTTTTCTCTATCTGCAAGCCCTGTTGTTTCCACCACCAAAATGTAGTCTATGTTCACGTCTCTCCTTCTCCACTTCTCTCCCCTCCACTGCTTCACTAGCCTTCCAACTAGTTCTGGCTCGACAGTCTACTCTCCTCACAAAGCCCAGAGTAATCTTTTAAAAACATAAAACCCTACAAGCTTCAAAGGCTTCCTTCCCATCATACTTAGTATGAAGCTCAAAATCTTTCTGGTGACCTGCAGTGCCCTATGTGAGCTGATCCCTGCCAACCTTTCTCCTCTCATCTGTAATACTCCAGCCACGCTGGCTTCCTTCCCACCACTCGAACACAGCAAACTCTTCTCCCCTTACCCCCTCCCACCCTGGAACCCCTTCCTCCTCCACCAGCATTTCACATGTGTAAGGAAAGTAGGATGGAAAAAGAGACCACAGAAAAAAGGAAACAGCTTTACTTTAATGGCACTTTTTTTCTGCTCCTTAAACAGGAAGCCCACATGCTCACTTTGCACTGGGCCCCACAATTATGCAGCTGGCCCTGCCAGGAGTCATGATTTATGCCCTGAATGTTTTCTCTATCTGCAAGCCCTGTTGTTTCCACCACCAAAATATAGTCTATGTTCACGTCTCTCCTTCTCCACTTCTCTCCCCTCCACTGCTTCACTAGCCTTCCAACTAGTTCTGGCTCGACAGTCTACTCTCCTCACAAAGCCCAGAGTAATCTTTTAAAAACATAAAACCCTACAAGCTTCAAAGGCTTCCTTCCCATCATACTTAGTATGAAGCTCAAAATCTTTCTGGTGACCTGCAGTGCCCTATGTGATCTGATCCCTGCCAACCTTTCTCCTCTCATCTGCAATACTCCAGCCACGCTGGCTTCCTTCCCACCACTCGAACACAGCAAACTCTTCTCCCCTTGCCCCCTCCCACCCTGGAACCCCTTCCTCCTCCACCAGCATTTCACATGTGTAAGGAAAGTAGAAAATGTTTAGTCCAGCTCACTTGCCTTACATCTGTTACAAATGGGCAAGATTCAGCACATTCACTGGAAACAAGTTATAATGGTATACACTGCTATTATACTATAATAGTATACACTACTGCACATGTGTGCCCATTTACTGATTCAGCATGATTGCTGTAATTATGTAATGCTTGGCTTGTTGCTGCTATTATGTACTAAAAGTATAAAGGTAACTGGTCTGAACTGCTGGTCAGCAGAGCAGCAGAGGAGAACAGCAGGGCATGGGGGGTCAGCAGAGCAGAGCTCATGTCTGAGAATAAAGCATGTCTGTGAAGCTCATATCCGAAGAAGAAAAAATGTCTACCTTGCATAAAGCTGCCAGAATCTTCTTTCAATTACCTGACTCATGACCTGCACAGGAAGGGGCAGAAGGATTTGAGATCTCAGCACGACAACAACATGCCATTCCCCTGCTCAGAACAACAACCCTTCCCCACCTTCCCCACTTTGCATGCACTAAAACATGTAGCCAGGGCTGGCTTTTTCCCATTCTTTGGGTCCAGAACCCACTTGATCTTCTTCCTAAGCCTCCCTATTGTACTATGCTGTTTCCTTCATGCACATATGCTGATTTATACATTCATTTTTTTTAACTGTTTACTATCTGCCTTCTCCTCTAGGTTATATGCTCCCCAGCCCAAGTACAGACAACATGCCATTCCCCTGCTCAGAACAACCCTTCCCCACCTTCCCCACTTTGCATGCACTAAAACATGTAGCCAGGGCTGGCCTTTTCCCATTCTTTAGGTCCAGAACCAACTTGATCTTCTTCCTAAGCCTCCCTATTGTACTATGCTGTTTCCTTCATGCACATATGCTGATTTATACATTCATTTTTTTAACTGTTTACTATCTGCCTTCTCCTCTAGGTTATATGCTCCCCAGCCCAAGTACATTGGTTATCTTCACCAACCTACATCGGATGCCGACTGTAGTACCTGGTGCATAGTGCTCAACAATTATTTATTAAGTAAATATTCATTACGATGATAATATTTGGTGTGTTATATTTCATATCAATTTGGAGTCTTTGATAGTTAGAAACCTGGGTATATTATATGTAGTTATTCAGTTTGCCACAAAGCAGACAGCTCCATCTCTCCTCATGTAGTCAAATATAAATTTTCAAGTTTCAGCCCAATCATTGCACTGTTGACCAGTCAAAGAAGTATCTTAGTCCATTTTGTACTGCCATAGACTGGGTGAATTATGAAGAACAGGAGTTTATTTCTCACAGTTCTAGAAGCTGAGCAGTCCAAGATCAAGGCACTGGCAGGTTCAGTTGTCTGGTAAGTGCCGCGTTCTCTGAAGGGGAGGAATGGTGTGTCCCCACACGGCGAAAGGGCAGAAAAGTGAACCCACTTCCACAAGACCTTTATACAGCATCATCAATCCATTCATGATGGCAGAACTAAACATCTCCAATAAGGCCCCAACTCCCAACACAGTTGCAATGGGGATTAAGTTTGTTTTGGGGGACACATTGAGACCATAGCAAGAAGGTTAACAAAACTTTAAAAATGAAATGCTTAATCTTTATTTAAGTTATTATTTTAGTTACTGGTAAAGGTTTAAGTAGTAGGCTAAATAATGATCCTCTAAGTATGTCCATGTCTCAAACTCTGGGACCTATGAGTATGTTATTTTATATGGCAAAAAGGACTTTGTGGATGTTATTAAATTAAGAATCTAGAATTGGCAGTTTGCTTGGATTATATTATCTAAGTGAGCCAAATGAATAGAAAAAGTCCTCATAGGATGGAGACAAGAGTGTTAGAGAGAGACTGGAAGATGCTACACTGCTGGTTTTGAAGGTAGAAGGAGGGGCCATGAGCCAAGGAAGGCAGGCAACTGATGTATAGATGCAAGAAAAGGCAAGGAAACTAATTCTCCCCTAGAGTCTCCAGGAGTAACACAGCCCTGCCAATGCACTGATTTTAGCACTTCTGACTTCTAGAACTGTAAAATAATAACTTTGCATTGTTTTAAGCCACCTAATTGTGGTTTTTGTTACAGTAGACTCAGAACCTAATATGGTTTATGATTAAGAGAGTAGTTTATGCTTTTATAGATAGCATGGAGTAGAAGCATAGATGAAAAAAAGCCAAATACAAGTGATCTACCCCATCATTTCCTAAACTTGCCTAGTAACCAGTCACCTGGGGAATTTATTGAAAACACAGATATCCGTTGACCCTTTCTTAGACATTTTAATTCAAGAATTCTGGTCCAACACAGGAAATGAAGCCCCAGAAAGTGAGATGATGTACCTAAGGCCAAAAACATCATCAGTAGCTGAACTAGAGAAAAACTGACCCACCAACCCCTAGTACCAAGTTTATTCTTCCATTCTGAGCTACGTAATAAACGTTTTTTGCACTGAATGTGAAAAGGGCTTTACAAATAATTGAAGGGATCAGAGCATAATATTATGATTTTTTAAAGATTAAGAAATTTTAACATATCAATGTCATAAATACAAGTGAGAGGGAGCTGTGCTAGATTTAAAGAGTCTTAAGGACCTGTTGTGGACTGAATGTTTCTGTGCCACCAAAATCCATGTATCGAAGTCCTAACCCCCAGTGTGCCTGTATTTAGAGATGGCCTCTAAGTTAGTAATTAAAGTTAAATGAAGTCATATGGGTGGGGCCCTGATCCAGTAGGATTAGGGGCTGTATAAGAAATACTAAAGACTGTTCTCTCTCTCTCTCTCTCTCTCTCTCTCCCACCCCCCCTCTCTCCATCTGAGGACACAGTTCCCACCCCCCCCTCTCTCCATCTGAGGACACAGTGAGAAAGGCCATCTGAGGACACAGTGAGAAGCAGCCATCTACAAGCCAGGAAGGGAGACTTCCCCAGAAACCACCCCCCCTCTCTCCATCTGAGGACACAGTGAGAAGCAGCCATCTACAAGCCAGGAAGGGAGACTTCCCCAGAAACAGACACTGAAGGACCTTTATCTGGGACATGCCACCTCCAGAACTACAAGAAATTTATTCTGCTGTTTAAGCCACCCAGTGTATGGTATTTTTGTACAGACACTGAAGGACCTTTATCTGGGACATGCCACCTCCAGAACTACAAGAAATTTATTCTGCTGTTTAAGCCACCCAGTGTATGGTATTTTTGTATGGCAATCTGACCTGACTAATACTGGCCCGTAACAACCAGAGTCAGATGTGGTCCTGCATTGGATACTGATTTAGACAAACCAGTTTTAAAGGACATTTTCAAGTCAATTGAGGAAATCTGAATGTGGCCTGGGTAGTAGATGAGACGAAAATTTATTGAAATGGAAAAGTGGACATTATGGACTGAAAATGCACAGATTAAAAAACAGTATGTATAGTATTAACTCACATTGTGAAAGTACAAATATATGTATATGTGTATATGTGTGTGTATATACATATTTATGTGTATATATATGTACAAGGAAAGATAAACACTAAGATATTATAGTTTGGATCTTTCAGTGGTTAGGAATATGATTTTTAATTTGCTTGTCTGTATTCACTAATTTTATACAATGCACATGTACTTCTTTTATAAAAGTTAGATATTATTCACCATAATTGATACCAATTCCTTCTTTAGGACTCTAAAAAAAATCCCATCAATTCATGGAATACTTCTGATCTTCTTCATGCTTTACACTGAACCATTTCCATTGTCACACCTTTCTTCCAGTGAACCAGCCACAATTATAATCAAATAGCTATCTGTAAGGAGAGTTGCTAATGGATACTCTGCCTGATAAAAAAGGAAAGATAACAAACCTCATTTGTCTATTGGCTCCCAAACTTCCATTCATTTAGAGTTGAAGCAACCCATGATTCAATCTAACTAATCCAAACAAAACTTTCCAGGTGGAACTAATCCATCCCTCCTATGAAAATATTCTTCCAAATATTAAAAAGAATAATATCACCTTCTGATCTGACAATGGAAGTATTCAGAAAACCATCAGACATGGCAGTGGAGGGCTATAATTGGGATACGATGTTCTGATTTTATTCCATTCAATAGCCATTGTTGGATATCTCATGTGCTCAAAGCTCTAGGCTGGAACACTCCACTCCCTTCTATCTAAAAAGTTCTATTCTTTCTTTCTCACCAATTTTCTGAATTTTAATCTCTTCTTAAAGACTGTTCTAATTCCAGTTTTTCCAGAAAACCTTATCTGACTTCTCCAGTTCAGAGCAAATATCTCTTTCTTCTGAAAATGCAGGGTGCTTAGTGTCTCTTTGACTGGATACACACAAATATTCAGTCCTCAGCTATTTAAGTATGTTTAACTTCTCTCCCTAGATAGATTATAGGGTCCTGTGGGAAACAGTCCTTTTTAAAAATTCTCAGTATTCTCCACAGTGTTTTACACTTGGTAGATTCTGAATGAATGTTTGTTGATTAACTGACAGATCTGGGATTTGCCTTTCTCTTGGTCCAAAACTGTAGTACAAAATTGCAAGAGTAAAGTTAATATTTATTGAAATGGATGTCAACTGTTGTTCTCTAAACATGGTAATGATCCCTTTTTAAAGAGTCTTGGATTTTGCCTTGTTTTCTAACTGGCTCTAAAAAGGGTAGGGCTGATTCGTTAATTTATAACACAAAAAGAAATCTCTTCCTTTCACTCTGTGCCAGATGGGTTGAAATTCTGAATGAGAACTCAAGGTTTCCACAGTCATGCACCAGGTGACAAGAAAGAAGCTTTTTCCAAGCAATAAAACTGCTCTTTCTCTTCTAAGAGAGTATTTTAAAAAGCAAGAAACAGCCTGGCTAAAAGTTGTGTCTTTGCCCCCACTTTTCCAGTGCTGAGCCAGGAAAATAAGATACTAGAGAGGTGAAATTTTGCCAAACCTCTGAGAAATGAGGCATTTGCTGCTGGGGATGCAAGAGGGTTGGTGACATTTAATTGAAGAATTGCCCAATTTTCCATCTGGTTGAGAAAAAAAAAATGAAGGTGAAACAGTTGGGCCTCGATGTGTGTGACTGAGCTGGAGGCAGGTGCCATCCAATTTCATTTTTTTAAGGCAATGGATCTTAGCAACAAGATGGCTCTGTTCCATGGTCTGAGGACACCTTAGAAACACGGGAAGCTTCATGTCTTCACTCTGGTTCTTCCAGAAAGACATTTAGAGTATGTTAACTTTTGACCTACTATACTGTGAAACACACTGTTCACAGTTAAGAATGAGCTGCAGACTCATACAGATTTGTGTTAGATTCCTGGATCTACCATTTATTAGCTGTGTGACCATGGGCAAGTGTCTTAGCCTCTCTCTTCATCAGTTTTGTTGTTCATAAAATAGGCACTATAATAATGACTACCACAAAAACATATCGTGATGATGGGATAAGGCAGGTAGCACTTTCAGGGTGTCTGACACATGCTTCTTAAAAAATAAAGGCTCAATTATTCTTTTCCTCTATCATCACAAAAACATTTAGTTACTTATAAATTCAAAATTCTGAGCATACCTAACTTTTAGCTTAGGAGAATATGTTCTACCTGGGGCAGTCCTAGAGAAGACCAGCACACATTACAATCATGAGAGTGGTTGCATCCAAGGCTCTTGGTGTCGCTCCACTTCAATTCTCCAAGTGTGCCAGACTGGTCACTATCCCTCACTTTATTAGTTCCTGATTCTTAGCATGCCCTTTTCTGCCACTCAGTATAGACAAATCCCATCACACTTCAAGGCTTAGTCCAAAGATCACTGCCTTTGTGAAGCTATGCAATCCACAGTCAGAAGTTACCATTCTTTCCCATTCTTTTTGGAACCTCCCCAGCAGTCCTTAGATATCTCCCTTTCATGCTTATTTCATTCTCTTTTTCATTATAATTATCTCTTTTACAGGCAAACTTCTTGCATCCCCAGCAGGAAATGCCTCATTTCTCAGGGGGTTATCCTTTTACAGAGAGCATACCCTCTTCAAATGTGTATCTCTCACACCTAGAAAGTGTGAAAAGATACACAGGTCTAGAGCTTTTTTACATAATAAGTATTCAATAAGTGATTGATGAATGAATATAAATAACTTCAACCCTCTTGAACATTAATGAAAGAACATTAATGAAAGAACATTAATGAAAGAACTTCATCTATACTTCAGGAGAACCCCCCCCCACACACACACACGCTTTTTTACCATCTCTTTTCTGGTATTTCTACCTTTCCCTATAAAACAGCAATTTCTTCCCCTTCATAAGTATTGGGAAGAAAATTTCTGCTTGGCTTTTACCCCTCCTCATTCATGCATGACGAAATGTGGAGGGTGCAATAGTCTCACCAGTAAATTTTAAGAAGTGTCTCAAGTTTAAGCTGCTCAGTTGCAGGGGCCCAGCATGCCACTGTGTGTGTAAGTCAGCCTGGCTCAGAGGTGCTGGTGGTCTAGGCTATCTTTGCTAGGCCAGCTTATCCATGAGTCCTGGGTTAACTATTCAGTTGATTNTTGGCAGTTTGCTTGGATTATATTATCTAAGTGAGCCAAATGAATAGAAAAAGTCCTCATAGGATGGAGACAAGAGTGTTAGAAGAAGATGCTACACTGCTGGTTTTGAAGGTAGAAGGAGGGGCCATGAGCCAAGGAAGGCAGGCAACTGATGTATAGATGCAAGAAAAGGCAAGGAAACTAATTCTCCCCTAGAGTCTCCAGGAGTAACACGGCCCTGCCAATGCACTGATTTTAGCACTTCTGACTTCTAGAACTGTAAAATAATAACTTTGCATTGTTTTAAGCCACCTAATTGTGGTTTTTGTTACAGTAGACTCAGAACCTAATATGGTTTATGATTAAGAGAGTAGTTTATGCTTTTATAGATAGCATGGAGTAGAAGCATAGATGAAAAAAAGCCAAATACAAGTGATCTACCCCATCATTTCCTAAACTTGCCTAGTAACCAGTCACCTGGGGAATTTATTGAAAACACAGATATCCGTTGACCCTTTCTTAGACATTTTAATTCAAGAATTCTGGTCCAACACAGGAAATGAAGCCCCAGAAAGTGAGATGATGTACCTAAGGCCAAAAACATCATCAGTAGCTGAACTAGAGAAAAACTGACCCACCAACCCCTAGTACCAAGTTTATTCTTCCATTCTGAGCTACGTAATAAACGTTTTTTGCACTGAATGTGAAAAGGGCTTTACAAATAATTGAAGGGATCAGAGCATAATATTATGATTTTTTAAAGATTAAGAAATTTTAACATATCAATGTCATAAATACAAGTGAGAGGGAGCTGTGCTAGATTTAAAGAGTCTTAAGGACCTGTTGTGGACTGAATGTTTCTGTGCCACCAAAATCCATGTATCGAAGTCCTAACCCCCAGTGTGCCTGTATTTAGAGATGGCCTCTAAGTTAGTAATTAAAGTTAAATGAAGTCATATGGGTGGGGCCCTGATCCAGTAGGATTAGGGGCTGTATAAGAAATACTAAAGACTGTTCTCTCTCTCTCTCTCTCTCTCTCTCTCCCACCCCCCCTCTCTCCATCTGAGGACACAGTGAGAAGCAGCCATCTACAAGCCAGGAAGGGAGACTTCCCCAGAAACAGACACTGAAGGACCTTTATCTGGGACATGCCACCTCCAGAACTACAAGAAATTTATTCTGCTGTTTAAGCCACCCAGTGTATGGTATTTTTGTATGGCAATCTGACCTGACTAATACTGGCCCGTAACAACCAGAGTCAGATGTGGTCCTGCATTGGATACTGATTTAGACAAACCAGTTTTAAAGGACATTTTCAAGTCAATTGAGGAAATCTGAATGTGGCCTGGGTAGTAGATGAGACGAAAATTTATTGAAATGGAAAAGTGGACATTATGGACTGAAAATGCACAGATTAAAAAACAGTATGTATAGTATTAACTCACATTGTGAAAGTACAAATATATGTATATGTGTATATGTGTGTGTATATACATATTTATGTGTATATATATGTACAAGGAAAGATAAACACTAAGATATTATAGTTTGGATCTTTCAGTGGTTAGGAATATGATTTTTAATTTGCTTGTCTGTATTCACTAATTTTATACAATGCACATGTACTTCTTTTATAAAAGTTAGATATTATTCACCATAATTGATACCAATTCCTTCTTTAGGACTCTAAAAAAAATCCCATCAATTCATGGAATACTTCTGATCTTCTTCATGCTTTACACTGAACCATTTCCATTGTCACACCTTTCTTCCAGTGAACCAGCCACAATTATAATCAAATAGCTATCTGTAAGGAGAGTTGCTAATGGATACTCTGCCTGATAAAAAAGGAAAGATAACAAACCTCATTTGTCTATTGGCTCCCAAACTTCCATTCATTTAGAGTTGAAGCAACCCATGATTCAATCTAACTAATCCAAACAAAACTTTCCAGGTGGAACTAATCCATCCCTCCTATGAAAATATTCTTCCAAATATTAAAAAGAATAATATCACCTTCTGATCTGACAATGGAAGTATTCAGAAAACCATCAGACATGGCAGTGGAGGGCTATAATTGGGATACGATGTTCTGATTTTATTCCATTCAATAGCCATTGTTGGATATCTCATGTGCTCAAAGCTCTAGGCTGGAACACTCCACTCCCTTCTATCTAAAAAGTTCTATTCTTTCTTTCTCACCAATTTTCTGAATTTTAATCTCTTCTTAAAGACTGTTCTAATTCCAGTTTTTCCAGAAAACCTTATCTGACTTCTCCAGTTCAGAGCAAATATCTCTTTCTTCTGAAAATGCAGGGTGCTTAGTGTCTCTTTGACTGGATACACACAAATATTCAGTCCTCAGCTATTTAAGTATGTTTAACTTCTCTCCCTAGATAGATTATAGGGTCCTGTGGGAAACAGTCCTTTTTAAAAATTCTCAGTATTCTCCACAGTGTTTTACACTTGGTAGATTCTGAATGAATGTTTGTTGATTAACTGACAGATCTGGGATTTGCCTTTCTCTTGGTCCAAAACTGTAGTACAAAATTGCAAGAGTAAAGTTAATATTTATTGAAATGGATGTCAACTGTTGTTCTCTAAACATGGTAATGATCCCTTTTTAAAGAGTCTTGGATTTTGCCTTGTTTTCTAACTGGCTCTAAAAAGGGTAGGGCTGATTCGTTAATTTATAACACAAAAAGAAATCTCTTCCTTTCACTCTGTGCCAGATGGGTTGAAATTCTGAATGAGAACTCAAGGTTTCCACAGTCATGCACCAGGTGACAAGAAAGAAGCTTTTTCCAAGCAATAAAACTGCTCTTTCTCTTCTAAGAGAGTATTTTAAAAAGCAAGAAACAGCCTGGCTAAAAGTTGTGTCTTTGCCCCCACTTTTCCAGTGCTGAGCCAGGAAAATAAGATACTAGAGAGGTGAAATTTTGCCAAACCTCTGAGAAATGAGGCATTTGCTGCTGGGGATGCAAGAGGGTTGGTGACATTTAATTGAAGAATTGCCCAATTTTCCATCTGGTTGAGAAAAAAAAAATGAAGGTGAAACAGTTGGGCCTCGATGTGTGTGACTGAGCTGGAGGCAGGTGCCATCCAATTTCATTTTTTTAAGGCAATGGATCTTAGCAACAAGATGGCTCTGTTCCATGGTCTGAGGACACCTTAGAAACACGGGAAGCTTCATGTCTTCACTCTGGTTCTTCCAGAAAGACATTTAGAGTATGTTAACTTTTGACCTACTATACTGTGAAACACACTGTTCACAGTTAAGAATGAGCTGCAGACTCATACAGATTTGTGTTAGATTCCTGGATCTACCATTTATTAGCTGTGTGACCATGGGCAAGTGTCTTAGCCTCTCTCTTCATCAGTTTTGTTGTTCATAAAATAGGCACTATAATAATGACTACCACAAAAACATATCGTGATGATGGGATAAGGCAGGTAGCACTTTCAGGGTGTCTGACACATGCTTCTTAAAAAATAAAGGCTCAATTATTCTTTTCCTCTATCATCACAAAAACATTTAGTTACTTATAAATTCAAAATTCTGAGCATACCTAACTTTTAGCTTAGGAGAATATGTTCTACCTGGGGCAGTCCTAGAGAAGACCAGCACACATTACAATCATGAGAGTGGTTGCATCCAAGGCTCTTGGTGTCGCTCCACTTCAATTCTCCAAGTGTGCCAGACTGGTCACTATCCCTCACTTTATTAGTTCCTGATTCTTAGCATGCCCTTTTCTGCCACTCAGTATAGACAAATCCCATCACACTTCAAGGCTTAGTCCAAAGATCACTGCCTTTGTGAAGCTATGCAATCCACAGTCAGAAGTTACCATTCTTTCCCATTCTTTTTGGAACCTCCCCAGCAGTCCTTAGATATCTCCCTTTCATGCTTATTTCATTCTCTTTTTCATTATAATTATCTCTTTTACAGGCAAACTTCTTGCATCCCCAGCAGGAAATGCCTCATTTCTCAGGGGGTTATCCTTTTACAGAGAGCATACCCTCTTCAAATGTGTATCTCTCACACCTAGAAAGTGTGAAAAGATACACAGGTCTAGAGCTTTTTTACATAATAAGTATTCAATAAGTGATTGATGAATGAATATAAATAACTTCAACCCTCTTGAACATTAATGAAAGAACATTAATGAAAGAACATTAATGAAAGAACTTCATCTATACTTCAGGAGAACCCCCCCCCACACACACACACGCTTTTTTACCATCTCTTTTCTGGTATTTCTACCTTTCCCTATAAAACAGCAATTTCTTCCCCTTCATAAGTATTGGGAAGAAAATTTCTGCTTGGCTTTTACCCCTCCTCATTCATGCATGACGAAATGTGGAGGGTGCAATAGTCTCACCAGTAAATTTTAAGAAGTGTCTCAAGTTTAAGCTGCTCAGTTGCAGGGGCCCAGCATGCCACTGTGTGTGTAAGTCAGCCTGGCTCAGAGGTGCTGGTGGTCTAGGCTATCTTTGCTAGGCCAGCTTATCCATGAGTCCTGGGTTAACTATTCAGTTGATTCATAACTTATGGAGTAATAATGGGTGTGGCCTGCCCCTGTATCTCCATGTGACAATATTATTATGAGTCCTGACATTGAGCTGAGGCTGGGAAGGATACCAGGAAGAAACAATATCTCAAAAAGAAATACAGGGCCAGCCCGGTGGGGCACTGGAGAGTGCGCCGCTTGGGAGTGTGGCAGCGCTCCCACCGAGGGTTCGGATCCCATGTGGAGACTGGTTCCCACTCACTGGCTGAGCGCAGTGCGGGCGCCACACCGAGAGTTGTGATCCCGTTGCCGGTTCCCGGTACGGGCGCAACACCGAGGGTTGCGATCCCGTTACCGGTCAGTAAAAAAGACAAAAAAGGAAAAAAAAAAAAAAAAAGAAATACAGAACACCACAATTTATGCATCAGGACAATAAGAGAAAAATCCCAAGAAGCTTACCCTCTTTGAATTGAGATTCTAAATCTGATGATGTTTTATTAATAGGCTACTATAAAATCCAAATGGGCCTCTAGCCAGTACATTCCTAAATTAGAGGCTTACACATCATTGGAACAAGCTCTATGAGGATGGCACAAGATTCAGCAAAGAATGTTAAAAGCTCTAACGTAATTTGATGTAAGACTTAATAGTAGATGCCCCACTCTAAGAGATTAAAAATGTCATCTAAATGGAAATGAAGCCATGCATCTGCCCACCCTCTCAGGAGGATCACAAACAGCTGGATGTGAGATCCTGAACACGACACCATACCGTCCAGGTCTTTGAATTCATTTGCTCCAACAGCAAATGCCGAAAAGTGTAAAGTGGTGGTTTTTCACAGTTGCCGGTTTTAATTCAACAAGGATCTAATCAGTTTCTAGTTGGGATGCAGTGTGCTAGGAGTGTGGGCTCCCCTGAGGCATAAAGACATGTGTCATCTAGCTCAGCTGTGTGCTCAACATGCATATTTTTGTTTGAGTTCCTCTACTTGATAATTATAATCGGGGCAGATCCAGATTTTGTGGGTTCTGAAGCTTACACAATTCGGGGAGATACTCTTGACGAGAATACAAAATTAAGTGGACCTCCTCAGAAGGGGCTTTTGCAAGCCAGGACCACTGAGTCTCAAGCTTCATGAGCTTCTCAGTTTATCCTCCTCTGGTTATAGCACAGCAGTGCTATATAAAACCCCAATAAAATGCTCTGGTAACTGGTCTGGTCTGTTCAGTGTTTGCAAAAGGAATATGCAAGTGGTGAAACACAAATGATGATGATGGTGATAATGACAATGACAATGACAGCTCATACAGAGCTTACCTCCGTATCACTTCATGATCTTGCCATGGGCCAGTGGAAACCCTTATCAAAAGCTAGAGGACAGCCCTGTGCTAACTTCTGTTGTCTTGGAGCTCTGCTCTGCTCCTCTCTCCCACGTATAGCCCCTCGTCTGCAACCTGCTGCTCTTACAAATGGCCCAGTATTCACCGTAACTTCACAGTGCACCATTCAGAAGAATTTGAAGAGACTGCACATCGATCTCTTTCATTTCTAGAGCAGTTTAGAGGACTTTCTTTTTCTTTTATACAGGAGTCATGACAAGAGCCAACTGAAGCTTTTCTGCAAATATATCTCCCACGACATGTTACTTCTCTTTCTCTTTCATGATACTGAAACAGAAAAAGGAAACTACTCTCTAGGTAGTAAAAGGAGCTTCAGTGGACACCCTGGAAGGTATAAAGGCTGAAATGAGAAAACATATGATTCTTTCAGTCTAGCTACGTTAGATTTCCAAATGCTGCTTTGCTTTAACTGCCAATTGGTCTTCAGACAAGTGTTTCAATTATCTAGCTTTCATTGCATGAGGTATTTATTCAACATACAGTTTTAATGTCTACCACATGCCTATATTCTATTAGACCCTAGGGATCCAGCCATACATTTGTGAGAAATGGCACATACCTGAATATCATCACGCAAAAGGAAAACTCCCCCAAAAACATACTACCTGCCTTGTCAGTGTAGGTATATTACATCTACTTTTAGTTCAGGATGCTGAGGGGTTGGGAGTGGGCATATAGGGATTAAAAATAGTGAACAGTATTTGAGATGTTCTTTAAAATGGGGGAATCAATATGATCAGTTATAAATGCATATATTAACAGTATTTTGTAGAAAGCAAAAAATGAACTCATGGGACTAAATGTGTTGGTTATTTCACTAGAGAGGCACAGGGTACCACGGGAGCAAAAAACAGATGGTCTAATTGGTTCTTAGGGGTAGGTGATGGGGCGGACCACAAAAGAAGGCTCCCCAGAGGAAGGTGAGACTTGAAGATGGAATCCAAGTGTCTGTGTGTATGCGGGGGCAGGGATGCCACCTCCTAGGGAGATAAAAGGTTCTGAGGCAGGAAGGTGCATGACACATTGTGGGGGAAGACTGGAATGGCTGGATTGGAGAGAGAAAGAGTGGGTTTGGGAAGATGATCAGAAGCCAAATTGTGCAGGCTTTTATAGGCCATGAACAGGATTTGGCCTTTTACCTAATATGCACCATTTTGCACATTTGTGAAAAGTATGTTAGATAGAAAAAGAAAATTACGACAGCCTCCATGTGTATTGTGGTGGAAAGAGCTCTTTGCAGGATGCTCCGAGCCTTTTGTAGGAACCCAGGGCAAAGATCCTCCAGAGTGGGAAATGTTTTTATCTCCATAGTCCCCAAGACGAACAAAGAAAGGCTTTATTTAGGTGGACATGTTGCCTCTGTCAATTTTGTGGTTTTTTACCTGTAAAGTAAAAGCTTTGGTCACCTGCTCTGTGTGTGTGTGTGTATGAGTGTGTGTATGTGTGTGGCCACATTTTTTTTGTTTTTAGCTATTTCATTTTTTTTTTTTTTTTGTCTTTTTTGTCTCTTTTTACAGGACCGGCAATGGATCGCAACCCTCAGTGTCGCGCCCATACCGGACCGGGACTGGCAACGGGATCGCAACCCTCGGTGTTGCCCCCGCTCCTCGCTCAGCCAGTGAGCGGCCGGTCTGTATGTGGGATCCGAACCCTCGGCGGGAGCGCTGCCGCGCTTCCCAAGCGGCGCACTGTAGCAGTGCGCCACCGGGCCGGCCCCATAGCTATTTCATTTTGAAATAATTTTATATTTACAGAAAAGTTACAAGTGCAGTTCAGAGTTCCTATATAACTCACCCTAATAAGTTCCCCTAATGTCAACTTCTTATATAACCATAATATGTTTATGAAAATGGAGAAATTAACATTGATATAATACTGTTCATTATTCAGATTTAACTGGTTTTTCCATTAACACCCTTTTACTGTTCCAGGACCCAAGTCAGGATATCCCATTGCATTTAGTTGTCGTGTCTCCTTCGTCTCCTTCGATCCATGACAATTTCTCCATGTTTCCTTCTCTTTCATGACCTTGACACTTTTGAAAAGCACTAGTCAGACTTGTACAATGTCTCTCCCCTTGGGGTTTGTCTAATGCTTTCTAGTGATTAGACCACGTGTATGAATTTCAGGGAAGGACACCTTCTCATTGGCCATATGATTTTGACTGTTCCACCAGCTCTAAGCTTTACAAGAATATCCATTTCTCTGGTCTCTGCCCTCCTCTTCATTCTAGCAGGTCTGGAAAAATCTACACATCAGACACAAAAGAGGCTTAAGACATGAGTTATGGGAAGTCCTGTGTCCTATCTAGTTTTCTTTTTAGGGGCCTCATTAACATTTGACCTTCCACAAACTTTATTTGCTCTATTAATTTCCTACATTTTTGCCCTTCTCTCTGCACCCTGGAGCCATTACAGATGCAATATGTCTACATTGACAAGATAAGTATTATGTTTCTTAGAAGAGCTTTCTTTTTAACATGATTATTTTTGGTCTCTAATACCCCCAGGGAATCTCTTTCTAAGTAGCCTCCTCTATCTACATTGGCAGGGAATTAACACATGCAAAACCTGTATCTGCAAATTTTCTAGACCTTACTGTTTGCTATTTAAAAAGACAATGACTCATCCCAATTATCTTTTCTCTTGAAGACAGAGTTGTCTTCCTGAATTTAAATTGCACCCATCAACAAGCTACCTAATCTATGGATGAAATGTGTAAAGATGGAACATGATGGAAGCAAGATTTCTTTGTGACCTAAGGTAAGTCTTTAAGCAATTCTGTCTAGGTAACTTTCATTTTAGGTAAATTTGATGGATAGAACTGCCCGTTTTTAGAGTTAGGGAATAGGATCTAAGAACTGAGAAGGTGCTGTCAGAGGAATGCAATGACTTGGAGAAACTCCTGGGGTCAGGGGAAACATTGAGAAGAAAATGGCTGCACTTGCACTGCTTTCCAAGCTCCATCACACTTGCTTTCACTACCTTGAACATTGTATTTGTCCACTTCTGTTGCTTATAGCAAAATACCTGGGACTGGGTAATTTATAAGAAAATGAAATTTATTGCTTACAGTTTTGGAGGCTGGGAAGTTCAAAGTCCCGAGAACACATCTGATGTCAGTCTTTCTTAGTAGTGGCTTCAGCAGCACAGGGTGTCACATTGTGAGATGGCAGAAGCAGAGAGAGAGCTAACCGTCTCAGTTGGCTCCTTTTAAAGCCAGCAGAACAATGACCATGACCACTACTAGTCTATCAATTTATTACTCAGTGAATGGAATAATCCGTTCACTAGGCATAGTCCTCACAATCCAATCACCTCTTCAAGGCCCCACCTTTCAATTACCATAATAGGATTTCCCACCCTCTTAACACTATCACATTGGGGATCAAGCTTCTAATACATAAAACTTGGGGGGCACAATTAAATCCTTGTCACATAGTGCTCCCTCCTGCCTCAGAGCCCTTGCACATGTCGCTTCTTTTGCCTAGATGGCTCTGTTCCCACCTTCTTTTTGCCTTCCTCAGAGAAGCTTTCACCCACCTGCCAGACTAGGTCAAATCCTTCTTCATACTCTTTCATAATTCCATGTGCTTTTCCTTCACAGCACTTAACAAAATTTATAATTACATATATGTCTTGTAATTTAATAACAGTAATATCAGCTCGCAATTACTAGGCACTCTCTGTATATGCCAAGCACTGCACCTCTCATTCAGTCTTCAAAACGAAGCTCTGGAGACCTTGAGGCACAACTTGATTAATGGGTGGCACTCCAGCAAGCTGTACGTGACATGAGGATAGATTCGGTGTCTGTTTTGCTCTATCCCAAAGTATCTGGCAAGGAGTCTGGCAGTGAAAAGGTGCTTGGTACATATTTATTAAACAAATAACTGCAGCATGATGTAGCAGGAAAAATAATCCCTCCAGAGTCCAACATGTCTGGCTTCAAATCTCCAATTCCATGGTTGGCTAGCTCTGAAAACACGAACAGCTTACTCAGCTTCCCTAAGTCTTGGTGTCCTTAGGTATCTGAGATAATGAAGCCTCACCACAGAAAACCTTTAAGGGAATTAAATGAGATAATATAGGTGAAAGCACATAATCATGCCTGACATGTATTATATGCTACATAAATAACAACTTCCCTATTCTTTTAATGAAAATATTTCTTAGAATTCTTTATTATTATTATTATTATTTTTTGTGACCGGTAAGGGATCGCAACCCTCGGCACAGTGTCATCTGCACCACACTCAGCCAGTGAGTGCACCGGCCATCCCTGTATAGGATCCAAACCCGTGGCCTTGGTGCTACCAGTGCTGCACTCTCCCGAGTGAGCCACGGGGCCGGCCCTCTTAGAATTCTAATACAGTTTTACAGTGACCTTCTTCATCAATAGTTCCACAGACAATTTCCCTTACGATGGTATCACTGTTCCTGGACACCATTTTGACACTTTGCTTATAAAAATGCTACGCTTCAAGATAATCACTTTGGGTTCCTTCTATGATGTTATTCAGAGAACGAAGATGGGTTTATTATGACTCATGGGAACACATGTCCAGTAGAAGTCAACAGGAAATAGTCATTTCACAACCCTTTTTATTGGACTGCTTGAGAGGTGAATTACATTTCTGTTCTGCCATTGCAGAACCAGTCAAGGAGCGACCCCATTCCATGCTTCAGACCTACAAACTTCCCTGCTTAGCTTCTCTGTTAAAGCTTTGGCAGCAGGTTCAAATTGTTCTGATAGATGGTAGAATTCAATCCCAAACTAAAAGATGCATGAGACAAAAGGGAATGATGGTATTAGCACTTCAAAGTAGGAAATCAAAAAGAAAGACTCACAAAGGAAAACTTTTAAGAAACACCTTAGGATAAAATTCCTTTGAAGCGCCTCAATTCTCAAAGTAACAGAATGGTTATCTAATTGTATCCATTATGTCTTGCTAATTACCTTATAATCTTACACTGGAAACATGGAGAAGGCAGTCACGTAATATAAAAATTGCCAATATATGAGATTAGAGCATGCTCACAGAAAGAAAATAACGAAATATGCTTACATTTATTAAACATTTACGATATGCTGTGCTCTGAACTAGATGTTTTAACTAATTTATGTTCATTGACCCTATGATACATTTACTCAACAAATATTTATTGAGTGCTTAATATGCATCAGACACAGTGCTCGGAGCAAGACAGATACAGTTTGTACCTGCATGAAGAGTGAAGTCTAGCCCGAGAGATAAGTATTAAACAATTTCTTAACGTTTACTTCATAACAGGGTGACCAACTCATCCTGGCTCTCCTGGGACTTCCCTGGTTTTCTCAGTCAAAGTTTCACATCCTAAGAATAACCCCCTTACTCCCTTGGTCCCAGGTAAAGGTGGACAGTTGCTCACCTAGTAAAGTTAAACAAGATGTAATTAATTATAGTAAGTGCTATTACAAAGAAATGCAGTTATATGAAATATGTGTGATTAGCCCTTTTTCACAGATGAAGAAACAGATTTAGAAAAGGTAAGCAGTATGTCCAAATCTGTATCAGGGTACTTCAGAAAGTTCACAGAAAGACTTGCATTATCTTTTCATTCTATTTCTCCACAAACTTTTTGAAGTATTCCTGTATATGGTAAAGTCAAGCTCTGAAGCCTGGTTGTTCTGATTCCCAATACCATGGCCTGATTCCATGTAGGAGTCAATAAAATATCCTCTGATACTTTATAGTTCAGAGTACAAATCTAGACAAGCATTAATCAATGAAATGCTTCCAAAAGGTTTCATGGAGGGATGTTCACCAGAATGAGGAAAGACAGATTTCAGAGCAAATCTCTTGGGTTTGGATCCTGAATGCAGCTCTACCTCTGCTGGGAATGCATGAAAAAGGGACACCTGCATATCCTCTGTCATCCCCATCTTTCAGCCGTGGGTGGCTCAGGAAAAGCATAAACAGCTAGAGCAGTACAGTGTGATTCATCTATGTGAATGTGTGCAGGCTTAGAGAGAAATGTGAAACAGGACATGTTAACATGTTAACAGTGAATGTCACTGGATAGTGGATTGACTCATGAGGTTTTTTTATGATCATGTGTGTCATTTCATTTTCCTCTATGACTATGTGTTGTCATATAATATAAATGGGTTTAATGACCTAGCACCTATTAGACACATAACTCTTCACTAGGGAGGTTCTGTAATGCAGGGGTTAGGACATGGGCTCTGGAATCAGACCGACTGATTAAAATCTTGATTAAGCCTCTTAGTTACTGTGTGGCCTCAGGTAAGTTACTCGACCTCTCTTAGCTTCAGTTTCCCCCTATATAAAACAAACAGTAATGCCCAACTCACAGATTGGTTCTGAAGTTTAAACTCGGCAATCTATGCAAAGAGCCTGGCACGCATTATACTTTGATAAATGTTAGCTATTATTATGCCAAATACAAAGAGAGAATTTTTTTATATGTAAACCTGCCAAATGATTTAGTCACTATCCTCAGGGAGATTTTAATTTTGTGAGAATAATAAGACTAACACCGGAAATGAAAGAAAAATATTACAGTAACTTCCCGGAATCAAGAATCTGGAAAAATTTTTGCCTTCTATCTCCGCCAACCTTTACATGCGATGATATGCTAAGTTTTACCTGGGAGAAATCGTTTGCCACACCTTCCTGCCCTCCACCACTTCTCTTCCAGCTCCTGTTTGTCTTTTACCTGCTCGTTGCATTAAGCTCCAAAGGGTTCCCTGGCCTAGTGTCTCTTCAAATTACTGCCTCTCTACACCAGTGGTTCTCAAAGAATGGTTCTTGGACTAGCATCACTTGAGAACTTGCTAGAAATGCAAATTCTTGGGTCCCCCCACCAAGAGGGACAATCAGAAACTTAGGATGGAGTCCAGCAATCTGTTTTCTAACAAGCCGTCCAGGGGATCCTGATGACACTGAAGTCTGAGGACTTCTGCTCTTCATAGTAGTGACACGTCAGGTTTCTTGAGCACATAAAATCCTGCCACTGCCTACCCCCGTCTCTCTGGCTACTGAGTAAATGATGACGGTCTTAATGCCACTACCAAAAGTCTTCTCTCCATGGTCTAGTCCTGGTCGACTTTTCCAGACTCATTTTATACATTTTTTTTGTGTGTGCGTGACTGGCAAGGGGATTGCAACCCTTGACTTAGTGTCGCCTGCACCACGCTCAGCCAGTGAGCACACCGGCCATCCCTATATAGGATCCGAACCCATGGCTTTATACATTTTTTGTGTGTGTGCGTGACTGGCAAGGGGATTGCAACCCTTGACTTAGTGTCGCCTGCACCACACTCAGCCAGTGAGCACACCGGCCATCCCTATATAGGATCCGAACCCATGGCCTCGGCGCTCCCAGCACTCTCCTGAGTGAGCCACGGGGACGGCCCTTATACTACTTTTTTCAATCAAAACATTCTCTAGTAAAATGAAAGCAGCCAATTCTTCCCAGCGCCGCACTCTCCCGAGTGAGCCACGGGGATGGCCCTTATACTACTTTTTTCAATCAAAACATTCTCTAGTAAAATGAAAGCAGCCAATTCTTCCTGAACACAATCCATGTTGTGATTCGATTTGTATGTTTCTATGCCTTTATTTGTATTAATTCCTAAAACTGTAATGTAATTTCTTCTTCCTTCCTCTCTTAGATGCTTAAACCCTGTTCACCCTCAAGACCCACCCCTGAAACTTCTCTCAATATACCACCAACCCCTTATAGAGATGATTGCTCCCTTCTCACAACATCCAAAGCATTAAACTGCACCACTCTCATTTTCTCCCTTGACATCCCCATGATGTATTAGTTTCCTAGAGCTGCCATAACAAACTACCACAAACTGGAGATTTAAAATAACAGAAACTTATTTTTTCATGCTTCTGTAGGCTAGAAGTCCAAAATCAAGGTGTCAGCAGGGCCATGTCTTTCTCTTAGTGTTTGGTGTTGCCAGCAATCTTTGGTGTTTCTGGGCTTGTAGATGCATCCCTCCAATCTCTGCCTCCATCATCACATGGCAATTTCCCTTGTCTCTGTGTCTCTTCTTCTCTTATAAGGACACCAGTCATTACTGGATTAGGACCCACTCTAACCCAATATGACCTCATCCTAACATGATTACATCTGCAAAAAGCCTATTTTCCAAATAAGGTCACATTCTTAGATACTTGGGTTAGGACTTCAACATATCTTTTTTAAGGAATACAATTCAACCCATGGAAATGTGCATATGTGACATGTCACCCTTATTCAATAGCAAACTCCTGGAAACCAGGCACTCTAGCTGCTTCCTATTTTCCCTTACTGAAAATGTCCCCTCCTACCCTTCTACCCACCGAATCTCCTCACGGGACTTAGTTCAGATAAAGAATTTCTTTAACATATTTTGTTTAATGAATAGAAAACTAAAGACATAGGCAGAATGTAACTAAGCACGAGTTACATTAACTAGTAGCTTAGCAATAAGTTGTGTGATGTGTTCCAGCGGTTGTGGAGAATTGACAGGTCAGGGAGGTAGGTCTATGAGGGCTGGAGTGCTTAGAGAAGGNGTTGTGGAGAATTGACAGGTCAGGGAGGTAGGTCTATGAGGGCTGGAGTGCTTAGAGAAGGCTTCATGAAAGAAGAAAGTCTTCTTAATGAATGGATAGGATTTGGGGACAGAGAGAAAAGATGGTGTAACTTTCCTAGTAGGGAGACAGTCTAAACAAAAGATTGTGGTGGAAAAAAAAAGAAATTAATAAAAATTTCTGTATTAGTAGAACCAGAGCCCTGGAGAACAATTCTGGAGCAGAAGGTTGATATTAGGCAGAAATGGGAAATGAACCATCACTTGTTCTTGTTAGTTCAATGATCATTGTTTTGTCTCTTCTGTTTGTCCTGCTAGTTTATTATTCCCTGGCTGCTCTGGCTTCTAAATTCTGTTTCTGAGAGGAGATAATTGAATTGGCAGCCAAACGTGCCATAGAACCCTGGTCTATATTCTCCTGACACTAGTCATCTCCTTGGGCAAGCTAGAGTGAGGGTAAAGACCATGTCTGTCTTGGTTACTATTGTATCTCCTGTGCTTGCCATATAGAACAGGCTTAATAAATAGATCTTGAATGAATGAATAGGTGAATGACAGCAAGACAACTAGGG
>NW_007732539.1:39091-41040 GCF_000696425.1 Galeopterus variegatus | reverse complement strand
TTTTTGTTACTTAGTCCCCAACTTTGTTTACAGTCTTTGTCCATTAGACAGGACCTATGCTTATTTCTGTTTTATATTCACTTGAACAGAGCATCTTCTTGATCAACATTACATATAATAGACAATGCTAATGCAAAGTCTGTTCCCATTCAAATTCAAAGCAGATGATAAGGTTGAGAATGGTGACCTTAAATTAATTCTTAAATTATGCTGTAAAAAAAGATCAGAAAGGCCTAAAAGCTAAGTGGAAAATGTGTGATATCTTTCAAATTTTCCCCAAATTTCCTCCAGCATACACAGTCTTAAAGAGCATTAAGCAAGCATTATGTACAGTTTGTGATTTTCGTACTGAGTGGTATGTCCTTCTAATTGGGAGCATTAACAGTGACTACCTTTCTTTGACAAGCAACAGCAGGTTTGGGAAAGCATCATGCTTTATTCTTCTCCTTGTGAAAGGGGATTATTAAACTTTTATCTTATGATTCAGATGAAATATTAAATGTCTTTCAAAAAAATTCTCTGTAACTTTCTCAGATCTCATACTATGTGGTATGTATATTTTAAAGGCTCATCTGATACCACTGCCTTCATTATGCACAGAAGCTTTAGAAAATCAAAAATGATACTCAGATCAATAGAACTTGCTATCATTATCATCACAGCAAATATTTATTGAGCAATTACTACATACTAGGCAGTGTTTTCAGTACTCATTAAGGCAGAGCATTAAATCTCTAATCATCATAATAATACTGAGCTAAAATTATAATATCATTTTACACAAGAAGAAACTGAGATATTAGAGGATAAATAACTGGCTCAGGGTCACAGCTAGTATAATTCCAGGAGTCAGATTTTAATTCAGTGCTGGCTGACTCTAGAACATATGTGCTATTTGCTAAGTCATTCCGTAGTCATTTTTCAACTGAAAAAGGGTAAACCATAAGAAAACCAGCTGATTTTTTTTTTGGGGGGGGGGGATCATAGACAATGTTCAAGGGCTGTTTCTGGGCTAAGAGCACATTTTACCCCGTCTTCAATATCGCCATCATAGCTGTCAATGACATTCATTGAACCCAGAATACATATAAGATGTATTCTTAGCATCGGAAGATGCTAAAGTAAAAATCATTGACGTAATAGACAGTGCTTTTTGTCTGAATGTGTCCACCCAAATTCATATGTTGAAACTTTATCAATGTAATAATATTAACAGGTGGAAACTATAGGAGGTGATTAAGTCACAAATGCTCCACCCTCACGAATGGTATTAATGTCTTATAAAAGAGGCTTCACACAGAGTTTTCCTTTTCTTTTTAGCCCTGCCGCCTTCCACCAGGTGAAGACAGCACCCATGGTGCCATCTTGGAAGCAGAGACCAGGCCCTCCCCAGACACTGAACCTGTCAGCACCTTGAACCTAGATTTTCCAGCCTCCAGAATTGTAAAAAATAAATTTATATGATTCATAATTATCCAGTTTGTGGTATTTTGTTAAAGCATAAGAAATGGACTGAGAGCCAGCCCAATTTATTTATTATCAAATAAATATTTAAATACTAGTCAGCAATACAACTATTTCTTTTTACCTGAATTTTGAATATTGACTAATGTACCAAAAAAAGGAACATAAGGCTTTACTCTCATTTGTTCATTTATTCATTCTTTCTTCCTTTAATTTATTAAATACTCATACATTTTCAGCATATTCAGTACCTCCCATGTGTAAGGTTTTATGGGGAATTCATAGCATTTTAACATGTGATCCTCCCATCTAAGGAAGAGAGATTGAAATAACGGTCATCATATTCTAATAAAATGTGAATTAGTGTCATACCCAAAAGAGTTGTGGTTCAGGAAACAAACTCCTATTGGCACCATTCCATTTCATTCACCCCAGCTAAGCAGATCCTTACAGAGCCTTCCCATTCATTCAAAACTCATTCTTAA
>NW_007732539.1:28299-38462 GCF_000696425.1 Galeopterus variegatus | reverse complement strand
ATTCACCCCAGCTAAGCAGATCCTTACAGAGCCTTCCCATTCATTCAAAACTCATTCTTAAAGCCTTTCATCATGCCAAGATGTAAAAGCCAAAACATTTTAAAGTACCCCCCTTTCTAAAAACTTGTTGTTCAAGGTGGATTTGAATATCTAAAACAGGTAATGCATCAGAAGGAGAGTTTAAAACATAAATGGGATGAATGAGGATTGTTTTTTGATTGAAAGGGCCAAAAGGTTTTTCTGATATCCTTTTTTTGACTTTGACTTTGACGTTGACTTTGCTGACCCTGTTTGAAATACCAGAGTGATGTCACCAAAATTACTTTCTTCATTTGAGAAAAAAATCCTGCTGGTTAATAGTGGGTAAAATCAGTTATTCAGAGATTGTGGATTAAGTCTAAGGACCGCAAACTATGATCCATAGACCAAGTCCTGCCTGCTACTTTGTAAATAAAGTTACACTAATGCTTTGTGTAATGTCTTTTGCTGCTTTTGTTGCTACAATGACAGAATTGAGTTGTGACAGAGACCAGATGGCTAGCAATGTCTAAAATATTTACTATCTGGCCTTTAAAAAATAAGTTTGCCAATTTCTGGTCTAAGTCATCAGTCAGGTTCCCTCCAGAAAACTATACGGCACTATCTGTGCACTCCCTTGCACCACGTCCTCTGAGAGGTTACCTGGGGAACTCTAATAGAACCCAGGCACAAGAGAGAAGAAGGGAATATTAATCTTGGAATCAGTTGTGAACTGGGCTTGATACCACCAGGAGGCTGATAATTAAACTTAACAAATTTCACTTAGATCTTTCTAGGGACAAAGGCCTTGAATAGTCTGGGCTCAAAGAACTCTTTCATGTAATAAGATAGATTTGTATAATTGAAATAAATTTAAATTCTCGCTGTCCCGTCAGCTCTGAGCTTGCAGGCTCCTTCTTCTCCTGGAAGCTCAGACTAAGTCTCACACCCCTAGTCTCCCTCACACTCTTTGTTGTAAGATTTCACGCATCCCTTTCCCTCAGAACATTTATCTCTGGTTGTTTTATATACTCATATCTGTAATTATTGGATTAATGTTTGTCTGCAATACACTGCAACATTTACAAGAATGTCACCATATCCATTTCTTACTCCCTAACATATTACATTTGGGGGCAGAGAGTAGATCCTTAATAAATATCTGTTGACTGATATTTTTGGTGAAACAAGCAACAAGTATTTATTGTTGCCTCCATGCACAATATGAAGTTGCACGTTCCTTTGTATCTTTTTTAGAGCCCAGCAATGGGCCTTGCATTTATCAGGAATTCGGTGATTGTTCTTTGATAAACTGAAAGCCCAACTAAGTTTGATCGAACAAAAGCTGACTAGAGCCACCATTTCTGGTACTCACTTCATAGATGATGATGTCACCTAGCAGCTCAAAGAAACTTGGTGACAGCTGTTATTTTACATGAGTGATGATATTTTCATCTCCTATTCATCAAAAATAAAGGGCCAGTGGACTGTTAAATAGCATGAACAAAACTACCACCAGATAGCAATTCCTTCCCTGTCACCCAGGAATCACTTTTGTTATATTCCAACAGTTTGCTTTGCCTTTCTGAATGTGCTCTTTGCAGACATTGAGATTACTGTAAGAATTGTAGTGGCAAATAGCACACTTGTGTCAATTTCCATGATAATAAAGGTTTGCAAAATAAGACCACCACAAGGAGACTAGGAGAATTGATGTTTATAGCAGCAGTGAGAAAGAAACTGTAGAAATTATTTATCTCCTGTTTATCAAAATATGTCCATGGAATAGTAGTGCTATAAAATGCTCCATGAAGGAAGAGATCTATAAGCAAATGAATTTGGGAAAAACTGCAAAGAATGGGCCCGTCTTGAAGACAGACGAAGTATGTTACCTTGTGCCAAGTTTCAACAAAGTCCTATAGTTATAAAAATATAATACAACTTGACTCAGACTGGTAGAGATTGCTAGTGCTCACTCATATCTGGGTTTTCCTACCTTTCCAGGGAAAATGGAAGATTCTCAGCCTCTTACCATTATTCAGGGTCCAATGACTAGCTCCAGCCCATGAAAAATGAGTGGGTGTGATGTGTGTCACTTCCATGCAGAGGTGGGGGCAACTCCTGCATAACCTCCCAGCTCTCTCATTTTCTATGAGGAGATCATGGACACCATGCTGGTTTGAAGGCAGAGCCATATGATGGAAGCGGCAGAGATCATTAAGTCCCCATCTGGAGGCCAGATACCCTGGAAAATCTTCTCATTGCCATGGGATTTTGCACAAGCAAGAAACAAACCTTCTTCAAGTTAAGCCACTGAGATTTGGAAAATAATTTGGTACCGTACCATAGCCTATCCCAGTATACTCTTTCCTAAACTCATTTGACCACAGCATTTTTTATTCTCATAAAAATAATTAATATCATAGAAAAATTATTACAGAGAAACAACTTGGGAATCACAATACCATCCGAAATAAAGTTTTGCCAGGAACCATGGCTGTAGCATTTTGAATTCTCAGCACAGTGAATCCTTAAATACTGTTCAGCGTGTAAGAAAGATAGAGAAATAATCCAGAGAGTCAATTCAAAAGTGTAATAGACGTACTAAAATCCAGATAATGGGGTTGGAAATCGAAAAACCTGAGTTCTCTCTGCTTCTGCTTTCCCCACTAACTTTCTCAATTTTGTAGAGCAAATGTTGTCTGCTCCTTCAATAATTCATACAACAAGTATTTATTGAATGCATCCTGAGGGCACCACATGTCATGAGACACAATTTGTGATCCATACTCTACCTCCTTCCTCCCTGATAACCATTCTGGTGGGCTGTCTTCTCCACCAAAGCATGCATTGCCTGTCTTAGTCTCTTGGCATTTACCTCAAACTTCCCTGTGTTGATAGATACCCATTCACTTCTGCAGAAGAAAAGACTTAAATGATGTGGCTTACCACACCTCCCAATGTTTAGGTTGCTATGCCCCGAAGCCCAGAACCTTGGCCATAGCTGATTGCATCATGATCACTGTGGGGCCAAAGGTAGCAGCAGCAAACCACAGGGGAATTGGAGCCATATGGTGACCTGTCCTGAGAGCCCTTCCAGCAGAGGCACTGTACACTGGATTCCAACCAGAGGCCCAAATACACCTTCTCTCTTGTGAAGCTTGGAAGTCAGAAAAATAGCCAAGCAAGTGGTAGCAAGAGAAGAAGCAATTGCAATCAGAGTGGAAACTGAGATCAAGACAAGAGATAAAACTATGGCAAAGGCTTGTGAAAAGTCTAGCTCGTTACATAGCTGGAGATGTACGGAGCCAATGAAGCTATGTATGGTGCAGCTTGAGTGATGCTCCAGATCTCCATGGCTCCTAGCTGTGACATCACTGAGACAGTGGCCTGAATGTTCTCACACTTCCTCTGAGGCAACCTGAGCCCACCACAATCCTTTGGCACCTGAAGAAGGCTTGCTGCTACTCATCGAACTCATATTCCAATTTGCTTGAGGGGAGTGACTGGTGCTAATCAGTTTATTAAGCCCTCCGTCATGTTAACCACAGAGTTATGCATGTAGTAGATGCAAACTAATTAACTTCAGAAATATTTACTGAGATACCTATTCAGCCTCAGCTGCAGACAGCATTTAATGGGGCAGAAAAGTTCTGGATTCTTGGAGTTCATATTCTAATACTAATTCTAAGTCCAATGCTTGATTGGTTGGATGAGGAGACTATTAAGCACAGTTCTTGGTAACATGGGAAAACTATTTTAACATGGAAGGCAAGACATGAGGCACCTAATGAACCATTTGTACCACTTGGAGTCAAAATCTTCCTTCTTTGATAACTACTATTTATCAAGCTCCTACTATGTGCCAGGCACACTACTGGGTACTTACAAGTTCTCCCTAACTTCATCCTGCTAAGAATGTCATCTTTCCTATTTCACAGGTGAGGAAATGGAAGTCCAGAGAGTTTAAATAATTGCCCAAAGCCTCACAGTGTGTGGGTCACAAAGCCATAATTCAAATTCTGTTTTTCCTGGTTCTTTCTAAGTTCATGCTCTTCTGACTGTGCTACACTTAGAGAAAAAAGATGAGCTTTTTAGCCATGGAACAGAGAAGTGACAGCCGGGGTGGAAAAGTACACTGTTGTACCATATTTTTACTCTGTGCAATTCATAGTAATCTGACAGCAGAAGATTATTTTCCAGAGTGAGTTTCTCATATAGCAAGGAAAGAAAAGTTATTCAAAAGTGGAAAAGAGATACTAAAAACCAGATAACTGGGTTGGAAATCGAAAAACCAGAGTTCTCTCTGCTGCTGCTTCCCCCACTAACTTTTTCAATTTTGTAGACCAAAATTACTATCAGATTCTACTCATATCTTTTTATTTCAGCATGAAAAAAAAAAGAAAAAAGAATTGGCAAGAGCATACTGAATATTGTGTTTTAAGACAATTAAAAATATTTAATGGAAGGTAACTTTGTCCCATATATTCCTTTCTACAGAAATAGGTCCAACTGTTTGCCACAAAAAAATTCCCTACATGCCATCACTAAAACCAATTTCTATTTATTATTGGGAAAGTATAACAAATCTATGTCAACCCATTCATTCTATAATTGAAGTTGTAAAATGTGTTATGTTTACATGCTCTAATAATGTTGCAAAAAATTAAGCAATGAAAAATGCTGCAATTATTATTTCTTCAAAGGAGAAAATATGTGTAATCCTATAATAGAAGTCACAGTTGGACACTGGATGATATTCACATTTTAAGAATAACAATTAATAACCAGAATAAAATTTTATGTTTCCACTGTGTTAAAGTTGAGCTTGTTTTAGGACTTAAAGTCTGTGAGGTATTTTTAGATGCTGCTGAAATCACTATACAACAAACATAAAATATTACCAATATTTTTTTTTCCTTTTTGTCTTTTTTCGTGACCGGTAACGGGATTGCAACCCTCGGTGTCGCGCCCGTACCGCGACCAGCAACAAGATCGCAACCCTCAGTGTCGCGCCCGTACCATGACCGGCAACGGGATCGCAACCCTCAGTGTCGCGCCCTAACCGCGCTCAACCAGTGAGCAGACCGGTCTCTATATGGGATCCAAACCCTCGGCGGGAGCGCCGCCGTGCTCCCAAGCACTGCACTCTACTGAGTGCACCACCGGGCCGGCCCAAATATTACCAATATTTATTTGGCAATAAACTTCAGCAATTATTTGGCAATGAAAATGAATGAGGCACTGACACATGCTCCAACGTGGATGAACCTGGAAAACATTCTGCAAAGTGAAAGAAGCCAAAGAGAAAGGTCTCACGTTGCTTGATGACATTCATATGAAATATCCAAAACAGGCAAATTCATACAGATAGGAAGTAAATTCATGGTTTTTAACTGCGCTCAACCAGTGAGCAGACCGGTCTCTATATGGGATCCAAACCCTCGGCAGGAGCGCCGCCGCGCTCCCAAGCGCTGCACTCTACCAAGTGCACCACCGGGCCAGCCCAAATATTACCAATATTTATTTGGCAATAAACTTCAGCAATTATTTGGCAATGAAAATGAATGAAGCACTGACACATGCTCCAACGTGGATGAACCTGGAAAACATTCTGCAAAGTGAAAGAAGCCAAAGAGAAAGGTCTCACGTTGCTTGATGCCATTCATATGAAATATCCAAAACAGGCAAATTCATACAGATAGGAAGTAAATTCATGGTTTTGAGGGGACGGGGGGAAATGAGGAGTGACAGATAACAGGCACTGTGTTTCCTTTGGGGGTGATGAAAATGTCCTGAAATTGATTAAGATGATGGTCGCACAACACTATGAATATACTAAAAACCAATGAGCTGTACACTCTCAATAGGTGAATCGTATGGTATGTGAATTACATCCCAATAAAGCTATGATATTAAAAAGCATTTCCAACAGGGCCAAATGACAGCTTCTCCTTGAATTATTCTCATTTCTTGTGCTGAGACCGCACTCCTTCCTCTAGCTCCTGAGATGTGCCAGGACCCTACCCACACCCGACCTTCAAACACATTTTCCTGCTCTTCCCACTAGACAGCCTTCCCCTTCCTACCTCTGCTGCTGCCTGAAACCCACCATGTTTCCCAGGCAACTCAAGAGTTTCCTTCCATTAACTCTTGCCCTTGAACATCACACTGCAGCACTCCTGTGACCAAAGGAAGCCTTATCTGACTCTCCAGAGTAATCCCTGCAGATCACTCATGATCGCTTCGTGCACCTGCACATTTACTTAAGCTTGTATTGTTGAAGGTGTTTCTCCTCTTGCTTACCATGTTTCTCCAGCACATAGCACAGCACCTGGCATGTAATACATGCTCAATAAATATTTTAGAAATGAATAAGCTATTTAGTCAAACTTATTTTTTTATCATGAAAAGCCTCCACAAGTCCTTTTCCCCGTCTGTTTTTTCTATCAAAGAAATACAGTTACAATCTTAAAAACCTGCAAATAAACTGTTTATTCAGGGGTATACTAATGGAACCATGGGTATTAACCAAACACTAAACAGATTTTTTTTTTTTAGTGATTTTTTTCCAGAAGATAGATGTCCTCAAGAAAAATAACCGATAGAATTGCAAAGACCACTTGTGGCTGAAAAAAGAAACGCCTTTTCTTTATATGAACAATGTTTTGTTTTCTGTGCAAGTTTCCCTTTTGTTTTGTTCCAGGCATAGTCACTCAGCAAATATCTCCAGAGGATCAGCTGTGTACAGAAGAGGAGCACACAGAAGGGAGTTCATGCAACCTCATAACCTGCACATGGACTGAGTTCAAATACAGCCTCCTCCTCTGCAAGTCACTTGATGCCTTTAAGCTTCAGTCTCCTCATCTGTGCAAAAAAAATAATACTAGCAACTTCGTGATTTTGTTCTGTGGACTAAAGGAGACTCTGTGAAGCAGTTAGCATAGTGCCTGATCAATACATGGTAGTGATGATGTTGGTAACAATAACCATTCTACCTTCAAGAAGCTTGCAGGCCTTTGGGACAGGAGGTGGTAGTAAAAATACACCATTATAAATAACAAGATAGAAAACAATCTCACTGCCAGAAATTAATCTTACTTATAACTCTTGCAAAAAGTTCTCCAATATAATCATTTAAGAGTGTTTCCTATTACAAACAGTATTGTTTATAATCGATTATAAAAACAAATAACTAGGAGCAATTCAAATATTCACTAAGAAGAGATAAGTTAATTAAATTATGGTGTGTGCCCATATGATGTGATGGAATGTGGCTGTTAGAGATACGAAGCAGGCTGTTTAAAAACTGAGGAATGGTACGGCCTATTTTCAGCTCCTAAGGCTTTTGGTTTCATCTTTAATTAAAGAGAAAGAAGCTATGGCATTCCTGCCTATTCTTCAGAATTGCTCAATAAAAATATTTATACACAAAAATGAAGAGGAGATATAAGTTTTCAGCTGATATTTAAAGATTTTTTTAGATATATTATTAAGTGGAAAGAGTGAAGAATAAAATACGTGCAACATAAGCACTCTTGCGTATATGAAGCTGTATAAAAATAAGTACATAGAGTTGGCCACATCTAGTTGGAAGCATCAGGAAATGTTTTACAATGGATTTGGGTAACTGGAGATGGAAAACTTGAGAAGTAAATTCTGGGTGGAGGAAGCAAGGATTTGGAGGCAGAATAGCTTGTGGACCTGCATAGGGAGAGGTAAGTGTTTGCAGTTGCCAGAAGCAGAGAGTCCCAGAAGGTGCCTCAGTAGCTGGAGTTGAGATATGAGATGTGAGTTAGGTCACTGCATAGGACTTTAAATGCCATTAGTAGGCCTTGTGAAATTGCAAGAGATTTGTGAAGAAAGAAAGACTGTGATCAGTGTCGCACATTAGGGATGGTTACACGGAAGGGCACGTAGAAAGTAGAGTGAGCAAAGAAGGAAGGGGGGCTGGTTTGTGCTCCCACAGTTGCCACGTTTTTCCCTCTGAATTTCACATCTGCTGTGTTGACACAGCCTATATAATATGTTCTACTTCCTGGTATAATATGTTTTCTGCTTTCATATGAAATGTCACATGAACAGAGTCGGCGATTCCTTTCCAAAATTCCTGACAGATGTCCCACACATTCAAAAATCATTGATCTTCATCCAATAATCAAATTCTTGGCATGTATCATTTTTCAAAGAAACGTTATTTGGCCTGTTAAATGAAAGGAAGTTAGATCATTAAAACATTTCTCAAAGTAATGCATTTTAAATGAAAGACTTTTTTTCAGCCTTTAGAAAAAAGAGTATCAAAAGTTAAACTGAAACGTCCAGGGAAAACTCAAATTAATATGTTAATTCTGTCAACCCTCAAAGTTCTGAGTCCAAGCCTCGATGTAAGACAGCATATGGTGATTTACTGCTCCCTAGCTATCATTTTAACTACATTTTTTGAAATCACAAAATAAATGTCTCAAATGAAGTTTTCATCACTCCCTCAATGTGAAATATGCAAGTCTTAGAACTTCTGTTTTGTTTTAAAGATCAGTTTATTATACTAGGAGCCATCAGTGATTTTTATTAAATGTGTCAAATGAGATTGAGCTGGGGAAATAGATGATGGATTAATATATAGTAATTTTGTCTTTATGGTGACAAGTTTAATGTCTATGGACATTATATATTTCCTTGTTGGACGGAATTTATCCATAAAAAAGACAATGAACCTTTTGAATTATAGGTAAATAAAATTACATGGCTAAAATTCAATAAAACTCTTGAAAAAATTATGCAGCATCAACAGCTAAGATTTAAGTTTCCTATTCATCTGTTACTACTTGAGAAATTGCCATCAGTGCCTTGGTGAAGAAAAAAAAAATAAATGTCTGTGTATGAATGCTGAAGTAGGTCCATAAAAACCGGAATTTGCTCTGAGAGACAAAATTACACATATCCCAGACTTCCAGAGGTGAAAGAGTTTTAGAAAGCCCTTGTTTCTCAGAACCTAGCCTAGTGACAGCACTTATTAGGAGACTGGGAGATATTTATTAAACAAAATTACACATATCCCAGACTTCCAGAGGTGAAAGAGTTTTAGAAAGTCCTTGTTTCTCAGAACCTAGCCTAGTGACAGCACTTATTAGGAGACTGGGAGATATTTATTAGGTGGATGAATAGATGGATGATGAGAGATGACTGAATGGACAGATGAGTAAGTACCATTCCATCCAATGATCTTCTTTCCCTTTAAGAAGAATTTACCAATACATATGTATAAAAGCATACAACATAAAAATATTGCATTCATCTTCACAAAAATAAACACAGTATCTATGTTTAACCCATATGATATTTTATATATTTGTGTATAACATTTATCTATGCTTCTATCCATGTACCATTGTCTCGAAACACACACCTACTACAACACCTTGACATACAGTTATTTCTACGTTTCTTTTTTAAAACATTGTTAGAGATAGTTTTTGAAATATACAAATGCTAATTGTGGGACATACTATAGGATAGGATAGGTATGAAATTTATTTTTAGTTTTAATAAACATTAGCTGATATTAACATCCTTAATGATTAAGTATTATAGGTATTACTAGTAAAGTTAGAAAAAGATTAGAATTTTCTATCGTCACACTAGTATCTTAACATTAATTTCATGTCAACATGAGCATCGAGAGAGATTATGTATGGTTCACTTTTTGTCTTTAATAAAATAAACGCTATATAGTTATGTTATTGCTAATGTGGTAAGTCAAGAAAAGATATAAAAAAGGCATGAAGATTAAAAACATATGATGGCATTCTTAGAGAAACATCTCAATTTTCATAATGTTGCTGAAATAGAGAATGTGGCAAAGTAAATGTTTCCCAATTATTACATAAAAATCAATGGATTTCTTATATAAGAAATAAGAAAACTTCATGGATAAAATATCCCAATTGTAATAATAGTAACAAATTAATATAACAATATGTAATTATAAGGTAATACTTTATTATACATTATGTTAAAATATACAATGCAATATATAATAATAAATTAATATATAATTAATAATAATAATAAAATACTAGCAATGTTTTTAAAAGAAATATATAGAAACATGAGAAAAGTTAGCAAACTAAAATAAATGTAAAAAA
>NW_007732539.1:24942-26556 GCF_000696425.1 Galeopterus variegatus | reverse complement strand
AAAAAATAAAATTAAATCAGCAAACATGGGAGTAAAACCTGAAAGTAAATGCAAACAGAAACAACTATGAACTCAGCTGCATTTTAAATGAAATAAATAACAACAATACTGAAGGTAACAAAGAAAACAAATGCAGGTAACTTTTTTTTTAAATTTAAATTTTATTTCATTTTTAAAATATTTTATTTTATTTTATCAATATACAACGTGGTTGATTTTCGTGTCCCTTTACCAATTCCTCCCTCCCCCTCCCACCCATCAACATCATATCTGTTCACTAAACATGGTACTTTGAGTGTCTTTAGTCCAGCGAAAAATCATAAAACTAAAATCAAATCATGATCTATTTTTGAAAGGTTTGTTTTTTATAAATGTATGGTTCTGAAACTATGTTTTTGTGTATTGTAGAACTGAGCAGATGAGTAAGTGTGTTGATGTTGGGATCAGGGTTCCTGCTGTGAAAGAAGAAAGACTAAAATATGTGAAACTTGAAAGAATTATAAGTTCTCTCTTTTGTTTTAAAGATCAGGTTATTGCACTAGAAGATGTCAGTGATGTGTCAAGTAAGAAAGCTTTGGTACTGCATTGGTTTTGGAATATACACATATATATTGTGTGTATGGGTTCACAAATATATATGTATATATATATNAAAAAATTAAACTATACAGGTTCTAGAGGAAAACACAAATGAAGTTCTCTATAACCTAGTATAGAAAAAGCCTTTGTATCTGTGACTCAAAGTTGAGTTGCAATAAAATAAAAGACTGATGCATTTGACTAGATAAAAATAATAAATACAAAAGCTTTTCCATGGAAAAAACCATTATAACCAAAGTCAAAACACAAATGAAAAATTAGGAGAAAATATCTGTAATAATACTACTAGTAGAAAGAAAGTTTAAACATCTGGGGGAAAAAATCTCAAAGAAAAGCAGACAAAAGACATTTTACAAAAAGATTTTAGAACAGCACTTAAACACATAAAAAGATGTACAATTTCACTAATAAGAGAAATGCAAATTTCTCAACCATAACAGTAGAAAAAATTCAAAAGCCTTACAATGTATTGGTAAGGCTATGGGAAAACAGGCACTTTCATAAACTGCTGGGGGAAATTCAAGGGTACAACCCCAATAGAGGAGAATACACACAGGGGTAACAAATTCCATATGCTTCTTTTGTTTGATCCAGCAATTACATATCTAAGAATACACCCTAACATACACTTCCAACAATACAAAAATAAATATGCACAAGGTCATTCATTGCAGTATTATATGCAATTGCAAAATATTGGAAATTATCTTAAATGTCCAAACATGGGAGATTAGTTGAATGAACTATGGCACATACACAAATGGGGAGCCCAGCAGCTATAAAGAAGAATAAAAAAGAACACTATGAACTGCATGGAGAGTGATTTTCAAGATATAGTTAAGTAAACACAGCAAAGTGCAATAATGTATATATAACATGCTACCTTTGTATAAGAAACAAGAGGAAATAAGAAAACGTGTATCTGCTAATTTTTACAAGAAGAAATACAGGAACAATGAAGTTGGTTACCTATAAAGGGTGGAGAGTGGCTACAGGTTGGAAAAAATAAGGAAT
>NW_007732539.1:21502-23532 GCF_000696425.1 Galeopterus variegatus | reverse complement strand
TATATATATATCTCCTTTTTCTGTCTGCTAAACAGGCTTAGGAGGAATAACACTCCAGTAGTAATGAGCTACCCAGAACCCAGATGTTGGTTATCAAGTACCATTTCCCAGTAAATAGAACCAGAGATTCTTGAAGAAATGTCTGCTTTTAGGGCTGGAACACCTTGTGATGGAAAGTAAGGGAATATAAATTCAAATGATGATGAAGACATGTGTAAAGGACACTGAATCATCTTCAAGTGGTTCTTACTGGCTAAGTCTGGAAAAATAGACTTATTTTAGAAGCAAAATAATTAACATCACTATGATATTTTAACCTACCCCTTTACTCAGTAAATAAAGAATCCATGAGTCCATACTGAATAAATAGATAAATTAGTAAATAAACAAGGGGAAAGTGAAAACTCTTCCTTGTTTTAGGATACCAACTGATAAATATGGAAGCATTGTGGAGTTAGAAAATCATCATTCTGCAACCGAGTGAAGGTTGGTTCAGACCAGAATCCTCAAGGATAATGGTCTTGATGTATCTCCTCAAAGACTGCTTCTTAGCAGCAAGGGGAAAAGTACGAAAAATCCAGAGGAAAAACTGGATGACAGCCAGACTTGTACCACAATTAGCAACAATTATGAAGGGAAAGTTGGCATGTGTGCCTTCAGATACCTGGGATGAACACAGCATCACATAGGTAGTATTCTGACTTGAAATGAGTGATGTGAATCTTTCTTATGAGGAACCATCTTCAAACCCAAAGTGCAGAACACTACAGAAAATAACTGGCCTGTATTCTTCAAAAATGTCAATATCAATAAAAAATAAAATAAAATTTAAAAAGAAAAAAAACATGTCAATAAAATGTCATGAAAACCAAGGAAATGTTAAGGAACTGTTCTAGAGTAAAGGAGACTAAAGAGACAGGACAAATAAAAATAATCTTGAATTAGATCCTGTACTGGCAGAATAAAATGCTATAAAGAGCATTATTGGGACATCATTGAACAAATTGGAACAGAATTTGAACATGGACTGTAGATTAGATAAAAATACTAACTCAACTATGAAGTTTCCTGAAGCTGATAAATTTACTATGATTATGTAAGAAAATATCCTTGTTCTTCCATGGAAATATTAAGAGATACATTGCATGCAAGTATTCAGAAATGAAAAAAGTTAAGAATAGTAAAAATAAACCTTAACATCATCTTTTCAAATGAAATAAATGATACACTTGAATGATAAAGCAAATGTGGCAAATGTTAAACAAAAGTGAATCTGGGTAAAGGGTATTCAGAGGGTTTTGTACATTTCTAGCAATTTTTCTGTATGTTTTAAAATATTTCAAAATAAAAGTTAAAAAAGGAGGATTCTATAGGAAGTTGGAAAAAATATTCAGTAAGAAAAGCCAAAAAAAAACTTTGAAAGAACAAAGTACCAAAGAGAGTCATGCTCTACCAAATACTGAATCTCATTATAAAGTTTTAAAAATCACAATGCTGTACTACTCCAAGGATTGATGAACAGATCAAAGGAGGAGAACTAAGGCCCCATAGGAGACTCTATAATTGCATATGTTAAATCTGGAATTTCTATCTTTTGTCAAAGGATTCATATTTTTAATAAGTAATGCTGGAACAATTTTCAAACTGAGAAAAATACTAAGCTAGATCCTTATCTGATAAATAACCAAAACATATTCCAGGTACAAATAAGCATGAACAGATGCACACACACACACACACAAAAAAAAAAAATTGGAAGAAAAATATTAAAGAACAAATATCTAACCTAAGAATTAGGAGTGTCTTTTAAAAAATAAATACAAATTATAAAACTATTAAGAAAAATAACAGTTATTCTGACTTAGAAATTAGCAACAACTGTATGTAAAAAAAAATGCCACAAATAAAATTAAAGGCAAATAAAAACTTGGGAAAAAAAATTCATATCAGTTATGGAAGATAAGGGTTTAATCTTAAGATTTAAAGTCAAACACTCAATATGAAAATGGGCAAAAGACATAAAGAATCAA